>NW_023474983.1:0-3340 GCF_013731165.1 Rhagoletis pomonella
TCCAACAACCACTAACAAAAAAACAGCAAAGCACAACAGCCGGCATTTAACAGCTCGTTATGTTCAACAGCTGCCTACCAACTGATTTAGCACCAATTATGGTAATTAAAAAAACACCAATGGCCACCACCTACCTGCTCGTCTAACCGTCGTCGTTGTGTGAGCGAAGCCATTTAAGTCACTGCCAGCAATTAATTCATTAAAGCGGCGTTGACTCAAGCCATTTTAACCATTTTAGTAATTTCAGCCATTTTATATAATTGATACGCTTAGTATTTTAGCGATTTTAATGATTTCATAACAAGTAAGTTGTGGGACATTAATGAAACTACAAGATAAGAATGGCAATAAAAACAATAAATAGTATGTAATAAAGGCCATAAAAGCTGGAAAAAAATGCACAATAAATAAACCAACAAAGCAAGAGCACGGGCACAGGGAGTGAAGACACAGATTCGTGCACAGCTGCTGAGACTTACGTGTATGCAAATAGTTAATGTGCTTTTATTTAGCAGTTTGTGTCACTTTTAATCAATTCATTTAATTTATTTTCCATCTAACATTAGGCTACTTGTTTTTCGTTTTGCGGTTTTTTATTAATTCACATTCGATTTTCAATAGAACAGGCAATTAAACGCACGATTCGCACGAAAGACTTAAGCAACGAACTTGCTGCAGTTAAACTCGAACTATTTGCTTACATAAATAAAAGTGACAATACTTTTGTTTCATCAGTTAATAAATTGTTTAATGTGTTCCCATGTATTTATATTTATCATTTATTATTGCACTTTTGCAAAATGTCCGCAAACAGCTATGAAATATTTGTTTGTTTGTTCAACTAGTAATTAATAATGTGCGATTGTTATCTTTCGCTTTGCATTTGCATGATTTACAGCCGTGGCGGACATTGGTCATTGTTATTATATAGAAACAAAAAAAATTGTGTCATAAAATTCTTCAGTTGTGTCCATATAAGGCGCCTTATATGTGAGAAAATGTTAGCGCTCAGTTTGTACAAAATCTGTTTAGACTTGGAATATTTCTTTAAAATTAATGGCAACCTATGAAAATGTTAATGTTGCTTATTTATCGTTGAAAAGTAAAATGAAATATTGCAGCTGCAATTGCATGCAAGTTTATTAATTTAGTGGCTTATATGAAAAGTGTGATATGTTGGTAAATCGCATTTTATACGAAGCAAATTATAGTCTAAATATTTACCCTCCGTATCTGGCCAAGAGTAGTATTTAGCGCTGTGACATGTACTATATGGAATTACTAATACCAGGAAATTACATGAGCTCACTCAGGTAAAAACTACTTTTCTTATTTCTATCTGCAAAATCTCTGCAAGGTTTTGTTAAAATGCTGCGTTAAACGTACGCGAAGAGGAACACTAATACTAAGTCCTCGTATATGCTAATATTAGTGAGTATGAAAAGAACTAAAAATGAGTCGAAGTGATACGACCTAGCTGTACTGCTCTTTTCGACTATTTGGTGACAGATGGCGCTGGTCAAATATTAACTCGCAAAGATACTGATCACGGCAAATATTTATTTGCTTTTGGTTAATGTCTTCTTTCTTGCAAATTATTAAATAATACATCGCATTTGTATTGATTTATCAAATTTAGTTCCATCAAATCAAGTTTTCGAGCGTTTCATGTAAAGTTTTTATTTTGAATTTAATTTTAACATTATCAAGTTTAAGTTTAGCGACTGTGGCTACGACACAGCGCGCAGGTGAAGAAAAATGCGCTGAACTGATCCCATCTGTTTACCCAAGTTCTTATCCATTTAAGCATACTTAAGTCCATCCTTTAGAAGATAAAATCATATAGCACCTCTCCCTCCGAATCACTTGAAATTTCAGTATATTATTATACTATAAAAAAATGACTGAATAATTTTTGATTCTCAAAAATCGAAATTGTTATTGGCCTTTGAAAATAATTATATGTATGTATATCTATTCGATGATATGGATGATGTTCTTTCGATCTGCGCTTTTTAACCTTTTTTTACAAAAAAATTAAGATAGCATTCCAATCTTTTCATCCATTAAAAAGTCATCCGCCTGCTCAAAGTTCTGCTGTACTAGGGTTTAGTTAAGATGGTTTCGCTGTCCGCTCTGCATCCGAACACACACCGTTCATGAATAAGCTTTGTGAGGATCTCACAACCAGGCTGACCCCAGATACGGGTGACTTGGCATCTGAATCAGACCCCACGAAAATAGAAAAGCGTAAGGTAGTTTGGGGTAACTTTGGATAGGCGATATCTGCAAAGAGGATATGCACAAATAAATTGAGTTGCGGTATTGACCTATGTATTTGTGTATTACAATATTTTACATATTTCTTGTAGCAATCTTTGTATTTGTTTTAATACCTTAATTATATTTACATACATACAGACTTTTACTATCCACAGCAAATAGAGTACTACTGCTAGTTGCACCAGCAACAGCAGCACAGCGGAGCGTAAAGTCCATTAACTAAGCAGCCACCCATATGGCAGCGAAAGCGCCAAATATATCACCGACCCGGCGCCTATTGTGTTAACACAATGGCAAACAAAAGCCCCGAGTATATGGCTTAAATAGCTTGCTGGCAGCACATAGGGTTGTCTGTGCCGTTCCGTCGGCACAGCCACAGGATTCTGCTGCTGCCGCTGCAACTCGCTTAAGCTATGAATACGACTTCGTAGTACAACAAGCAGCGCTATTGCAGCCACTCATGTACACCTTGGCGTCGACATGTGCCAACTAAATACTAACCCAGAAGAGCCTCGCATTGGCTGCGAGTGTGCCCCGTTCTGAGGAGGTATAAAATTAATGTGCTGCTTTTGTTGTTAAAGACAAATTATTGCACACTTTAATTTTCGACAAAACTTTGCCGAATGAGTGGCCCCATGAATGCTGCAAGCGGCTAAAAAGCCGACGCTAAATGGTTGACTGCATTTAATAGTAAAGCTCTGGTAGTTGGTGTTATTTCCGTTTGCTTATATTCAATTTTCTTGTTTTTTTTCAAACTCCTTGCTTGTCGTTCTTTTCTTCCTTTCTTTGCTCATTTTTTCGTTTGTCTCACATTTGTCTGCTACTAGTTCCCAGAATCCTTTTCTTTAGCTTGTTTCCTCAATGCCTTGGCGTGTGTTGAAAGTAACAAAGCCAAAAAGCAAATAAAAAAAGGAATTTGATTTCGACGCCGTCGTGTCGCAAGTAGCGCCACATTGTTTTGGAATATCAACAGCAGACCACAGATGCTTTTACTCGCAACTCACTATGGACCAGAGATTGTTTTTGTTTTTTTTTTTTTTTCAAATACACTTCTTCT
>NW_023474984.1:0-3340 GCF_013731165.1 Rhagoletis pomonella
TCACCAGAGGTGAAGGTTAACGACAACACAAGTGGACGCCGCAAACACTGGAGAATTGGAGCACTGAAAAGAGATTTCTTCAGAAGCCAAAGAACAGATAAGTGATTTTTCATATCCATCTCTTGCACGCTACATGACTATTCATCTCTGTTGTTTAATGAAAGTGAAACTCTGAGAACTTTTGTGAATTTTAACCAGAAGAGAGGAATAATAAAGCTTGGCGAGAGCCCCAGAATTTTAGCATTGAAATTTTATAGAATACAACGCAGTACAGGAAGTATAGAACAACAAATGTAGTTGTGCTCTCTACCGCAAGCGTCATATGTACGTACATATCTACATTTGCAAATACGTAAACATATATGTACCTATATATGTACATGCATATGCATACACGTATTTCCAATATCACGAATTCAAGCTCAGTACTACTTGTAGCGATTCTCAGTCAACGTCTCCATGGAGAAAAGCCAAACCAGTCAATAAACATTCTAGTAAATCAATTGGTAGAAGCCGACTAGTTCATAACTAGTATGAGCTGTTGGGGTGGATCACCAGTTCGACTTCCCGTTATGCTATAAATAAAAGTTTAGCCAGCCACCGACGGAGCGCCCTTCCGTACCTGCCGTTCGTATCAACATATGAAATTGCCGTTCATAGAGAGAGAGAGAGAGAAGCAATGATAGCGCACCGTCATGCGATGCTGCGTTTTCATTAACACGAAAATCCCATAAGATACATAGGTCGTGTCAGCTGACACGGTCCACGGTTTTACGTCAGTGGCTGGTTGAACATAACACATGCTTTCGAGTTGTCAAATAATCGCTTGCAGATTGTCGTTTCTGGTTTAAAGATTTAGGGTCGAGACCGCTTTGGTATCACCTTTAAATGATAGATAGAAATGGCTTCGTTGTCAGATATTCAAATTGAAAAGTACTTGCAAGAAATTGCTGATGATAGTTCCGGTGATGAATGCTGTTCAGGGGCTAGCGGTATATCTGAATTCGAGTATAATATATCGGTGCAGTCATAGGAGGAAGATATTACTTTGAAAAATAAAAAAACTGACGATGAGGACACTCATCTAGTCGGGAGCAAAGGAGTTAAGAAGTAAGAATGGAAATGTTTCGTCTTCTCTTCTACGAGCTTCGAGTCGAACACCTCGAAGAAACATTTTATCTGTCCGCCGACTGGCTGGTGGTGATGCTCAGAACATTGAAGCTTGAAAAGATGCATTCAATTAGCAAGGGCCAATTACAGAAACAGGGACGATGTTCACTGTGTCCAAGAAATCGAGATCAAAAAGTCAAAACTTTTTGTGAAAAATGCCGTTTGGTAACATGCCCTAAACACCGGAAAAATATTTGGCTTAGCTGCATTTAAAGTAAAAAATGTTGTACTGAAATCATAATTTAAATAAAAGAAATTTGTTTTTAGTTTAGTATTGAATCAAATAAATGATCTCAGAATGAATAATATTGAATTTCTTCTTTGGTATTGTTTTAATAGAATTCGAAAGTGGTGGGGTGACGAATCACGCCAGTGGCAATTTACGTAAACACCAAATGTATTGTTAGACGAGGGTTAAATATTCGCCGTTTTCGATAGGCTTACAGTTTATAATCCCTAACGATCTTTATTTCTCTAACTGATAATTCATAGGCAGACTACACCGTCAATTGGTATAACGGTTATGGCATTTATGCTGGTTGGTTCTGATGTCTAGTTGTTCACAACTAGTTGCTTTCCCTGCTGGGATACCAATTTTCTAATTATTTAAACATACATATGTATGTACGTAAGTGTGTATGTAGGTAAATACATCCACATTGAAATAATTTATTAAGCAAGGGCATTCAAGTGGGTGTCTCTGGAGCGAATCCTCACGGCTGTCTAATGTCGGATGTGTTTTAAATTGAGAGCGATAGAGTGTACATCCATACTTGCATATGGAGTATATACATATATGAACAGTTCTCAATTACAATTTAATACTCAGCAATGATAGCACTATGTGCGAACCCTGTAGGAAAATTAACGTGTTAACAGGTATGCAGGTGTGTGGTAGCTCCAACAAAAAATTAAATATTGAATGTGATTTGATGCTTTGTTCTTTCCTTCTAACGGCAACCTTCTATTTTCCTATGTGATACATTTGCTGAATATATTTAAATGCTGATATCCCAGGTTAAGATGTATGGAATTACATACTTCTTGCAGTATTGGTGAATTTATTCCTAACATTTTCTTCGTCTTTGTGCTAACGAATAAGATTGTCTTCGGATTTTAATTCACTTATAATACTATTTACGGTATCTATTTCTGCATATCAAAATGTGTGTATGTAATTATCTTTACAAGAACAAGTACATTAACATAGTTTGATCGACTTTTTTTACTTTATTTCATTTTTATTATTTATGCCCTTTTTGTTCAGATCATAATGCCGTTATGAAAAATGTGTGTATGCTTTAAAAATTTCAGTAATAGTTTGGTCAGATCGCCGTGTTTTATTTCTTTGTAAAAATTAAGTAAAAGACGTTATTTGATCAAATATACATATAAATTGATTTTGGGAGATCGATTTATTTTTTATTTTTATTATTTTTATTTCGAATCGAATCGAATCAAAACTCGATGTTTTATAGCGATCTATCATCTCCCTTATGCCCATAGAAATGCATTACATTCAATTCCAATTTACCACACTTGGAATGCATTACCGATTTTGACACTGGGTAGATATGCATAGTTTTGTGCATGTATGTTTGCGTATGCATTTATGACCAATACTAATACATACATATGTATGCATACCTCTATGTACAAAGCGAATGCAATAAATGAACATGAGTTTGAATTTGTGCGTGTATGATACGGATATATTGTCTGAGGCGGTGCCCGCAAAAGAAATTAGTGGAGGTATTCAATGACCTTAACACTGATCCGAAACACATGGAGAGTATTAATGGCTTGGTAGAGAAATTTCGCTCCAATAAGCCCTGTATGCAAGAAAATTAACTGTGAAGTAAAAAATTGCCAACATTTCATTATCTCTCCATGTGTTTATATAGGCAGCCACATACAGTTGTGCTCATTTTAATAGCAGTGCTTATAAAAAATAAATTGAATTTAGGTCCCTCCGCTTTGTGTGACAACATCAAGGCGCACGCCACAAATCGGAGGAGAAGCTCGGCCAAACACTAACATATGTGTAAGCGCCAATCTATTATTATTATTATTATCGTGCGTTTATAGATGCATACATATATTTGTTTAGCACTTTTCAAGAGTTTAATAAACAATGTTCGTACAAAAAAATCACATTTAATGAAACGAA
>NW_023474985.1:0-3340 GCF_013731165.1 Rhagoletis pomonella
TTTTGAAATTATTTGAGAAAAGTCGCTTTGGACCACCGATAAGTCCTTACATTTGGAGAACAGTAACAAATCGTCTGCATACATAATCCTATGGACTCTTTTATATTGAGACAGAATTTTATTAATTTCATCGAAAGCTACTATAAATAATACTACCGACAACGGTGAACCCTGAGGTATACCATTAAATAGTTTATAATTTTTAGAATACTTATTACATGTTTTGACACTAAAAGAGCGATTGGATAGAAAATCTTTTACGTAGTTATAAATGTTATTTCCGATCTTCCATTCGGCTAGTTGCCGAAGAACGATATGCGCACCGATTCTATCGTAAGTCTTCTCAAAATCAAGGCTTAGGATGGAAACATGGTTTTTTGTAGCCAGAGCTGTTGTGGCAAAGTGTTCAAATATCAGGAGTGCGTCTATTGTCCCTTGACCTTCTCTGAAGGCAACCTGGTGTGGATCGATGATACCGTTTGACGAGGCAAACCACATGATGTGCTTTGCTATGATTTTTTCCAAAACTTTACTTGAACAAGGAATTAGGGATATTGGTCTATAACCGGAAGCACGTGATGTGCATTGTTTCGACTTTGGAAGCGGAAGGACAGTTGAATTTTTCCAAGTGTGTGGTAATGAACCTTGTTCAAAAATATTGTTGTAGAGCCCAATTAATCTTTCTTTTACTTTCTGCGGTAGATTTTTAAGCATCGGGTACGAAATGCGATCCCTGCCCGGAGTTTTACCAGACATGTTTTTTACAGTCAAATCGTATTCGAATTCTGTTATGGGCAAGTCAATTAGTTTCGCTTGCGTCGATGGAGTATCGTTATTGTAACCGCTTTCTAAAGTCATATTTTTATGTGTAACAAAAGCTTCATCAAAATTAGAGTCTTTGGAGTAGTTAGACCAAAACTCGCCCAGATGGTTTGCTATTTCTGTCGCGGAGCATATTGTTCCTTCATCTGTGACTAAAGCTTTAATTGAGTTAGGGGTATATGTGCCTGTCAGCATTTTAATATTTGCCCAAATTTTCTTTGGATCTGAGGAAGGTGTTATTCCCTCCGTTAGTTTTTCTAAACTCTCTCTTTTAGCTACATTAACCTCCCTTTTAAAAATTTCGTTCGCTTTCTTGTATTCGACAAGATTTTCAGGAGATCTATGTTTCTTATATATATGCCAAAGCTTCTGTTTCTTTTCTCTTAACGCTTGAAGGTTTGGTGACCAATATGGTACTACAGACTTGCGTTTTCTCTTGTGGGTCTGGGGTATCGATAAGTGTGCTGCTGTAAGTACTATTTTTTTCAGCGCATTGGCTTCTTTGTTTACATTAGAGGACAATGGGTATTTGCTCATGGTTACCTTGGCCGAGAGTTGAAATTTCTCCCAATTTGCCTTTTCTATAATGAATTTTGGTTTTGGTGTCCCCGGGTTTGACCTAGCTAACAGAATTTTGGTGAGCAAGGGGAAATGATCACTTCCATGCAGTTGAGAGAGAGTAGAACATGATACTTTTGGGGCCAAACTAGCGGAGCATAGGCACACATCAATATGTGTGAAAGTCTGGTGTGTTGTGAAATGCGTTGGGGCCATGTCATTTAGCACCATCAAGTTATTTGAGAGCAAGTAATCTTCGATTATTTTTCCCCTTTGATTGGTGGATTCAGAGCCCCACAAGGGACTCCATGCGTTGAGGTCTCCTACTAATAAAAGATCTGTGTTAACCCCAGATGTCAGGTCGAAGAGGTCTTTTACGCTAAACGATTGCTGGGGGGGAATATACGTAGATATGATGGTAAACTTAACATTCATGTTAACCTCGATAGCAATAGTCGCTAATCGGGATTGTACGTCTATTCGTTTGTGGGGTATGTCATTTCTAACCATAACGGCTATCCCTTGCTTGCTTGCTAGATTTTCTGGCAAGTTATAAAAGTATGTTGTGTATGAATTAGAAATTGGCGCTGTTCTATTGAATGGTAGATGTGTTTCTTGAAGCGATATAATGGAAGGTGAGTGCTCTTTTATTAGAAGGTGTAATTCATTCATGTTGTTGAATAAAAGGCCATGATCATTATCAAAGCTGACGTTCAGGATGTCTCCTGAATCTGCGTTGGAAAATTCTGTGTTAGAATTTGGCAATAGGTAATAATTGCTGTTTTGAATCAATTGCTGACTCAGTCGAGTTATAGGCGAATCGATTGTTGTTTGTTTATTTTCAGTAGTAATTGTGGTTTCTTGGTTTGTTGGTAAAATTTCTGAGGTTATGATTGGTACACTTGCGGCTTCATCGAAAGCACAAGTGTTGTTGTCTGCTTCTTTGTCAAAAGAAGTTTTATTTTTTTTATTTTCAGGTAATTCGTTAGTTACTTTGTTGTTAGTATTGTGTTGTTTTGGTGTAGTGGTATCATTGTTGCTGGGGTTGGCTACTCCAGCGAAAGAAAATGGAGCTGAAGCTCTAGGAAATTGTGCCTGGTAGGCATCTTTTGCTTCTTTCATAGTGCATCTACGCTGAATTTTAATTTTTAAAATTTCTTTCTGTTCAAAGAATTTTGCACATTTGTTAAAGTTCGATGGGTGTTTTTCTTCGCAGTTGACGCATTGAACACGCGCGCAATTGTCATCGTGGGGTGGGAAGCTGCATGTTTGGCACAGAGCAGGTTTATGGCAGTGCTTTTTGGTGTGACCTAGCTTTTGACATTGTTTGCAACGCATAGGATTCGGGAAATATTCCCTTACTCGCGCTTTGTGCCATGAAATGTCGATTTTTTCTGGTAGCTTGTATAGGTCGAAAGTGAGCAGTATTGCTCCAGTATGTACAGCTTTGTTGTTTTCCATTTTTGTAAACTTGAAAACATTTACCACTCTTTCGGAGGCTAGCTCCTTTGTGATTTCTTCATCAGAAAGGATAGTAAGGTAGGGTGCAAAGATCGTGCCTTTGACGAAATTAAGGTTTTCATGAAATTTGCATTTAATTTCACAAATTCCTGGTAGTAGTTTAGCAGAAATGAATTTATCAGCGGATTGTTTATCTTTCACTAGCACCAATAAGCTGCCGTCCCTAAGTTCTGTGATCTTTTCAATGTTTTTGCTTATAAGCTCTAAAGATCTTTGCACAGCAAAGCACGAATAAAGAGATAGAGGTTTTTTTTCATCAGTAGCAGAGACTACGACGTACTTTGGATTAGGAAGGTTAGTAGGGGGTGTTAGGTCGGGGAAACTATCAAGGGGTTTGGATAATCTTTTTTTTTTAGCTTTGGGGCTGTTTTCTAAAATAGAAAACCTATTGCCCCCCATGGCTTGTTGCCCCGAGGGGCATAGTTAAAGATAACCAAAA
>NW_023474986.1:0-3339 GCF_013731165.1 Rhagoletis pomonella
ATGCAGTTAAAATATTCAGCAATTCAGCTATGAAGAATTGTGCAAATGCTGGCATTGCATATTTCACGGGGCAATAATTTGTTACCAGCTTATGAGATGGTAACCAAATTTACCGGTTACAAGAATATACAGAATGCAAAAAGGGTTTAAAAATTGACAGGAACTTTATTTACCGGTTACAAACTTTTTATTACCAGCGCAGAATAGACCTGTTAGGCTAGTTATAGCTTTTTGACATAATTTTCAATGGAAAATCTGTCAAAAAAAGCTGCGCCTAACATTAGACTCGACTTTATTTCATCTACGAGTATGACCCATTAGTTGTAATAAATTGCTAATGGAGATAATTTTCTGTAAAAAAATTTTTTTCTCTTAAAATAAAAACCTATTGATGAGAAATATATTAAAAATATGTAATACGCAAATTTTTCTTTTATTATGAAAACAAAATTGCAGTTAAAAAAGTACTTACATCAATATACCACAAAAGCAAAATTAGTAGATAACAATTATTACAATAAGGTTTAGCCTTTTAACCCTTTCCGGTCAAATCCGTCCCTGATGAATATAAAAATTTGTCCTCTTAATTACAAGGTTCATAGAGCCTCGTAATACCAAAAGTAAAGAAAAAATATTCAAAAGTTGTTTTGGGAAGCTATTAGGGCTACCTCAAATTTGTGCAAAAGTCCGCAAAGGAGTAAAAGTACTCAAGAAAACTCCATAAATATTTCACTTAGTTTGACGGAATAAAACTTTTATTTCATTGAAAATGAACTTATTTATGTACAAAATAATTGATTTTACTGCAGATATGTTAGAATGAATATTTTATATATTTTTAAGTATCTTTAGTTAAGATTTGCATTGAAAAATTTTGAATTTTCTCCATGAGAAGAGAATTATATAAAGAAATTTTGAAAACTTCCAGATACTATTACAATATAAAATACAAATGACTCGTTTTAATAAACCTTCCCGGTTTTTCTTCCTTCAGTAGATCAAGAAATCAAAAACCTACCCTTTACTGCAACAACAGCGCACAAGCTCTTCAGAAACCACCCTAATTGCCTGTTCAACTGCAATCTTTGCGGACATTTGTACAAGACACTTACAACCTCTCAGTGTAAATGTACAGTATATTGTAAATTTTTTTGACCACTCGGGACAAATATTTTAAATCATGATAGTTTAATTTTACCATTTTTATATGATGAAATGCTTTTTATATTTCCATACTATGTGCTTTTATTAGCGATTTTACTTGACTTTCACGTATTTTTACCTTCCTTTTATTAACTCGGGATGTAACTATGTAATGTTGATGCGCCTAAAAGATGCAGCGATTTCTATTCTCAAGTTAAATACCTGATGACAGTACGAATGGCAATTATAATAGGGAGGTTTTAGTTTTTTAAACTATAATTTTATTTGTACAGTAAATTACCACAACTAGCGTGTCACTGCAATTTTATAAAATGGTCTATTTTTAAATTAAATTCTAAAAATATTTTTGAAACGTTTTCGATTTTGAAATTTACTTAAACTATTCGGGACATTCCAAACCTTCATAAAGTTTAATTAGTTTTTAAAAATATTAATAAAATTTTTAGTAGCACACTTCCAATGTTCTTCTTCTTCTTCTTTGGCGCTGTAACCGCCTAAGCGATTTTGGCCGAGTTCAGCAAAGCACGCCAGTAGTTTCTCCTCTGTGCCAACTGACGCCAATTAGAAACGCCAAGTGAAGCCAAGTCCTTCTCCACCTGATCTTTCCATCGCAGTGGAGGCCTCCCTCTTCCTCTGCTACCACCAGCGGGTTCCGAGTTGAATACTTTCAGAGCTGGAGCGTCGGTGTCCATTCGAACGACATGACCAAGCCAGCGGAGCCGCTGTATTTTAATTCGCTGCACTATGCCCATATCGTTGTAAAGCTCATACAGCTCATCATTCCATCGTCTGCGGTACTCGCCGTCGCCTACGCGTAAAGGCCTGTAAATCTTCCGCAAAATCTTTCTCTCAAATACTCCAAGAGCCGCCTCATCGGATGTTGTCATTGTCCATGCTTCTGCGCCATATACCAGCACGGGCATGATGAGTGACTTATAGAGCGTGGTTTTCGTACGCCAAGAGAGGACTTTACTCCTGAATTGCCTACTCAGTCCAAAGTAGCACTTATTGGCAAGAGTGATTCTGCGTTTGATTTCAATGCTGACATTATTATCGGTGTTAATGCTGGTTCCCAAGTAAACGAACTTCTCTACTTTCTCGAAATTGTAACTGTCAACAGTGACGTGGGTGCCAAGGCGCGAATGTGCTGACTGTTTGTTTGATGACAGGAGATACTTCGTCTTGTCCTCGTTTACCACCAGACCCATTCGTTTTGCTTCCCTATCCAACTTGGAAAAGGCAGAACAGACTTCGCGGTTTTTGTTACCGATGATGTCGATGTCATCGGCATAAGCCAGCAATTGCACGCTCTTGTAGTAAATTGTTCCTGAGCGGTTCAGTTCTGCAGCTCTTATTATCTTCTCCAACATCAGATTAAAGAAGTCACATGAAAGGGAGTCGACCTGTCTGAAACCCCGTTTAGTGGCGAACGGCTCGGAGAGGTCTTTCCCAATTCTGGCAGAGCTGGTGGTATTGCTCAACGTCATTTTACACAGCCGTGTGAGTTTTGAGGGGATGCCAAATTCAGACATAGCGGCGTATAGGCAACTCCTTTTAGTGCTATCAAAAGCGGCTTTAAAGTCGACAAATAGGTGGTGAGTGTCGAGCATGCGTTCATCTGACCATATTCTGCACAAGAGTTGATGCATGCACCTTATCAACTCCTCGCCGCCGTACTTGAATAGCTCAGCTGGAAGGCTGTCAGCTCCAGCAGCTTTGTTGTTTTTCAGCCGCGTTATTGTTATACGTAACTCGTCATAGTCAGGCGGTGGAACGTCGACTCCGTCATCATCGACTGCGGGCTCGGGTTCTTCTTCTCCACAACTTTCCGTGCTGCTACCATTTAGTAGGGCGGAAAAGTGTTCCCTCCATAATTTAAGTACGCTCTGGACATCAGTTACTAGGTCGCCATTATTGTTCTTACAGGAGTACGCCCCGGTCTTTAAACCTTCAGTAAGTCGCCTAATTCTCTGGTAAAATTTTCGGGCATTCTTCCTGCCGGCCAGCATTACAAGCTCTTCGCACTCATGTATTTCGGCCTCTCTCTTCGCCCTGTAGGCGGCATCTTTTTTCTCTGCAGCTTCCTGACACTCCTCATCGTACCAGTTGTTCTTTCGGGCTCGCTGAGATCCGACTACTTCTTCGGCGGCGGTACTTAATGAGCGGGAAATGTGG
>NW_023474987.1:0-3339 GCF_013731165.1 Rhagoletis pomonella
GTTTAATTTTTCTTATATAATTAGCGTTTCCATTTGACTGCTTTCCTTTTTGCTTTGTAACATGGTGCACAAAATTTTTTAGCCTCTACATCTTCTTGCGCTTTACAAACGGCCTTAAACAGCCACATTTTAATTATCTGGCGCCTTCTGATGCTTAATTTTCGTGTTTCTTCGAACGCACGCTCAAAGAAGTCCTTTAACTCAAGTTGAGTGAAAACGTCAGTAGAGATATGATGGTAATTTTTTACAGTATCATTTTTCTCGTCTGCTTCTACATCGGTATGTTTTCTTTTTTTCGATTTAGCATTTTTCGAGTTAGATAGTGTTGTTGTATCAGTATTAGACTTCCGAATCGGATAGCCATTTGTAACGTTCACCTCGTCTTCATCAGATGATACCAGCGAAATGATGTCTTGGGCATCGTTTAGTGCAATATCATTTATTTCCAATAGAGGGTTGTCCATTGGGCTCGTTGTTTTTGATATATCGTTTAAATTTGGAAAATGACGTTTGGCAGCATTGAATTCATTAATTTCTTTTGCTGGTTTTTGGTATGCTTCAATCTCTGCGCTTTGTGGCTTCTCAAGCATTGCTGGTACATCATTTTTAAAGTTATCCTGATCTAGTTCGTATATAATAAATTTATCAACGGTTTGTGAAGCAACTAATGGGGAAGCATCATCTATGTCAATGCTTTCTATAATATTGTATGTAGAATCAGGTTCATCTTTTTCAGATTTAGTGCAGACTGATAGTTCTATATTTTCTTTTTCGGGTGTTACAGGAGCACTGCCGTCGGCCAGTTCTTTCTTTATCTGCGCAAGCATTGCATCCGCATCATCGGAATCACAGTTTTCAATTTCTATCACTACCTCGGTTTCATCCATTGTAGATCCCAAGGAGGCAAATAAAGGCTTTCTGTAAGAAATATGTTTATAGTTAAAGAATTTGTTTTGTGGATTATGGAAATGCGGTTTTCCTTTACCTAGAATGAGTTTAGCCAGCTATGCATGTACGCGTGCATGTATTGTACAAAATTTACTAGTTTGTTGTCAAACCAATAAATGAATTTCAAAACGCTTGCAATTATACCTACATATGTATATGGATATATGTAAATGTAGTAAAGTTTATATAATTGATTTACAAATTACTCCTTTATAATAAACCAGAATGTTGCTTCGCCGGCTCCACAGTTAATTTTAGGCAAATAGACAGATGCACTAAATAAAAAGTAAACAAATGCTACGAATGACGTCTATTTTTGTTTCATTTTCATTTGTTTTCATTGTCATTAGTTGCGTTCCAAATGTGTCACGATTTGCAGGAACAGCTGTTTTCTCCATTAATAAACCTTACCGCCGAACTCCACAGGCAAACACCGATGGCCTACCATGACGCAATAATACAAGGTGTTATCGGTGGCAACTTCTCGCTCTAATGCCGCCATATTGACTGCCTTAGGTGAAACAGTGTTACTTCTTTAATAGTGAATTTACATGGGGCGATTTTTCAGGAGATTTTTAGTTGCAGGCAACAATCGCCTGGTGTAAAAGGCCTTTCAACTAATCGCTTTCAATGAAGTTGGTCTGCTGCCTACTTTCGTTAAACTTTTGGTCAACTAATCGCCTGTGAGAGTTGAATCACGTAAATTCCCTATAACAATTCTGTGCCTAACAATATATTTGAATTTTTTATTTTTTCTCAGTTTACACATTTTGTTTTCTCAAAAAGGTATTTTATCTTATTTTATTTCATTTCATTACGAATATACTATAAAAAAGCAAATTTTCTTTAGAAGAAAATATGAAATTTTATATTATTCCCCCAAATGAGGATTAATTTCTTGCCGTTTTTCTTCTTATTCTACTGAGCTAAGGCAGTGTCAAATCGAGATGTCACAACTGATACCACCTTGTATTACTGCATCATGATGGCCTACCAACTGTCATTTTGACGACCAATACGATTTTCAAATGAAAATATGGCTGTAAAACTATCAAATTGCCTGCAATATATGACAAGCAAAAAGCGCTGCCATATATTGCAGCCCATGAGAAATAGGCGGTCTCCATTGGAAATATATTTTGTGACATGGTTATCACGACATCAGTGTGTTCTTGTGGAGATAGTGCCTTATGGAAGGTGGTCACCTGGAACGGCTTCCTGTAAAAACCTGCAAATCGTGAAGCATCTGGAACGCAACTATTTGGGGTGTTCACAGTTTGTTCCAAATAGTCGCAAAATGTAGACGTCTACATTTTAAGACGTTTTCTAACCGTAAAATCTGTGCTGTTGTTTTTTCTCATACAAAATTGGAAAACGACGCCGTCTATATTTTGTCACACTCAAAGGTATGTTTTTTAAGCGTCTACATTTTGCAACCTCGCAGCAGGGTTGCATTATGGCAATACTAATCACATTTTTTTTTATTTATTGGGCACGTTTTCTGTATTTGCATTTAATTTGAGCGCAATTTCTGATGAAAAGAAACAAATCAAGGAAAAGAAACAACAAATATTAGGAATTGGTAACTAAGTTAAATAATTAACATTTTTCAGACCAAAATCGAAAGGCGACATGTAAAAAATGCACGCAAAGAAGAAATGTCTGGCAACACCAGTAAAGTTTTGCGACAAAGAAGAAATGTCTGGCAAAACTAGTAAAGTTTTGTGACAATTTTGCGACGACTGCTAGAAAGGGGTGCTGACAGTTGGAACGAACTGTGAACACCCCAATTGTGTTTTCAAGTGTCATTCGCTGAATAATTAGAATGCACTGCCGGAAACTGAAATTCACTGGAATGCACCACCGGAAGTACAGGGTGATATACACGGGCTTGTTTTGACAATCAAGGCGATTTCATACAAGGTGGGGTTGCCAGAATAGTGATTTTCGCCGCGCTGGTAGTAAAAGCCAACAAAATCACAATCATTTGTAGTCATTCTCGCTGTCATTGCGCGTATAATTTGTAATCAAGGCGAATTTAGACAAGGTGGTGTTATTGGCGAATTTAGAGTTTCGCCGCGGTACTTCTTAATATCAAAATAGTGTGTTTGTTGTAATATGAATTCGCCTTTTTTAAAACAAACATATTGTTACGATTATCCTCGAAACCTTGAGGGATTTCCCAAATATACTCGGGCTCGTATCGCTGGATTGTTAAACAAATGCTAACGATGACCGAATTGTAGTACAATTAACTTTATTGTCCAACAAACAATTTTACAATACTTGCTAATACAGTAAAAATACTACAATACTTGTTAAGGCAATTACAACGCTTTACTGAACTTGTTACACACAATTAAACTTATTGCTTGCTTATTCGCAATTCGC
>NW_023474988.1:0-3339 GCF_013731165.1 Rhagoletis pomonella
AAAAATCCTATATTTGAACAATCAGCTGTATGGGAGCTATAAGTTATAGTGACCCGATCTTTAAATTTTCACTGTAAGTATTCTGTTTATAGTGGGTGCAAGTATTGCAAAATTTCATGTTCCTAGCTGCATAAATGGAGGGGTTATAACGAAAAATCTCATATCTGAACAATCAGTTGTATGGGAGCTATATGTTATAGCGGTCCGATTCTTACGGTTCCGACAAATGATTAATACAATACAAAAATACATCTACTTATCAAATTTCATCCGGATATCTCGAAAACTGGGAGACTAGATTGCATACAAACAGACGGACAGACGGACATGGCTTAATCGACTCAGCTCGACGTTCTGACCATATAAGTATACATTTTAGTGGGTCTATCACTTTTTATTCTGGTACTTACAAACATCGGACCAAAGTTATAATACCATGTCATACTCGTGAAAGGTATAATTAATAGTGAACATCAAAAAATATGTGCTGGGTTAATTTTATAAAGAAAAAAATATATTCTGATTAAATTATTGTGCACTTTGAGACCATATGAATTCGGCTTCTTATGCAAGTGAGATGGAAGGGAGTAGAAATTTACCTCAGCTATTTCAGCCCGATAAAATTGCGACACAACTTGGGTCTGATATGCACGTATAGAAAACTAATATTCTATTTCCACCAGAAGCAATGTGTATATAGCTGGAAACCAGTTTAATCGGCTGAAAAGCCTAGTGTATTTTCTCACGTTGGTCCTTTCAGACAAGTGTGCAATATCATCCAACAACCGATCTCCTGTGATAGAACAGAACCAAGTAACTTTTTTTTTTAAGTGGAGAAAATTAAGGTTTTGTGTAACTAATGTTTCTTTTTTTCCATACATTTGCTACATTGTTGTATTTCAATTTTACCTTGTTGTATTTCAATTTTACTCTATTACGGATAGAAATACCTAAAAGATTGTCCTCTGAAGAATTCGAAAATAGAAAATACAATAAAAACCAAGTAGCTCCTACTTACTTGGTTCTGTTCCATCAAGGAGCGATAATCTCAAGCATGATAGAAAAAAAGAAGGTAGTTTCACTTTCAAATTTTTTGACATAAACTGTGCTTACTGACGTTTCTACGTTTCGTAAATTGTTGAAGTAGCAAATTTTTATTATGGAAACTTTAATATTTTTTTAAGGAATTTTTATTTTATTAAAAAGTAAGTTGTAACACATGATTCTTCGTATTAAAAGACCTTGATTTAAATTGCTATAAATCTATTATTATTATTGTTGGGGATAGAGCTCTGTGACCTTAAGATCTATTGTGCCCCCCTGCTATAAATGTAAGGCATACCAAAAACGTAGCATTATCTTTAACATGATATATTATTATATGCAGTTGGTCCTTTAAGAAACTAAGTAGGATGTTGCTTCATTTCGGATTCTAGGGAAGCATAAACTTCCTTGTGATAACGCATGATGTATAGCTACTTGCATCTGCATGCATACATTAGTTTTATCATGCGTTTTAATTTATACATTTGTATATTTACACTAGCAGACCCGGCGAACTTCGTCCCGCCCAAAATAAGTTTTTTGTATTGAAACATTTTGGTCTAACATTTTGGCCAACAATTCACGTTCATGATTTTCAGTGACGCATTTATCTTCTAATATTACGGTTTGGTGGTTGTCAGAAGGCATATTTCCATTGCCATCTTAAATAACCTAACAAAACTGCACATGTGTACAAAGAAACGTAATAGTTTCGGTGCGTTTGAATAGCCCCAATTTTTCTTCGTGACCACGCGACTGATTTTATATATCTTATACATACCAAGTTCCAGTACTCTTCCATGAACACATCCAGAGATATGCAGTATGAAAAATTCGGTTTGTATGGGAGGTGCCACGCCCCCTGCACCTAGCGGTATGAAATATACTTTACATCCGATTCTCATACCTACCATATATACACAAGAAATTTCATAAAGATCGGTCGAACCGTTTAGGAGGAGTTCGACCACTAACACCGTGACACGATGCGAGAAGCATAGAAAAAATTTCGATAAAAAAAAATATTTTTTCTCGGGTTCACAACTATCCTATCTTTTTAGTTGGAAACAACAATACACACCGATTTTCATGCCTACCATATATACACAAGAAATTCCATAAAGATCGGTCGAGCCGTTTAGGAGGAGTTCGACCACTAACATCGTGACACGATGCGAGAAGCATAGAAAAAATTTCGATAACAAAAAAGTATTTTTTCTCGGGTTCACAACTATCCTATATCTTAAGTTGGAAACAACAATACACACCGTGCACGATGCGAGAAGCATAGAAAAAATTTCGATGAAAAAAAAAATAGTTTTTCTCGGGTTCACAACTATCCTATCTTTTTAGTTGGAAACAACAATACACACCCACAAAATTTCATTGAAATCGGTAAAGCGGTTTCGGAGATTAGCATAAACGAACACAGTGACACGGGATTTTTATATATTAAGATATGTATGTACATATGTACGTGCATACTAACGTTTTATGCCAGCTTCAATTAAAAACAATTCAGTTAAAGTGTATGTAATTATGTTATAGTTTTTATAATTTTTTTTCGATACACAATGGGCTTTTTCTGATTTTAATTTGTTGTTCAAAAATCGTATCCTGAAGTACGTCCTGCCCAAAAAAAAATCTTTTAAGAATTTTTACATCTAAATTTGTAACGTTTTTACAAGCAAATTTTGCAGAAACCCGGGAGGCTCAATTACAGACGAACTAATTTTGTTTTCATGAAATGATGAGATGATAAGGTTAACATTACAATCCAAATGTTTAAAATGTTTTTTCCTATATATGCAGCTCATCTTATTAAAAAACAATACAATAATTAACAAGAGTAAATGCATTTTTTATGTGAATACAATGTATTATTTCACTTACCCTCCGTTTGATATTCACTATCTCTAAAAGCTTTAATTCTTTTTAAATAATTATTATTTTTTTTTGGAAGTAATCAATCAATTTTTTACTTTTGGCAAGGAATATGGTAGCTCGATTTCAAAAGAAAATGCCAAAAGCACAGTTTACGTCAAATGGGAGCAATGGCGGCTAAGAAGAAGAAGAAGGGAAACTACATTTAAATATTTGTATCATGATCTCAAGTATGTATAATATGTATAAACAGTTATTGTGTCATTTGTCTGAAATAAAAAAGGTAAATAAGTAGGATTAAATTGTGTTGTGGTATTAAATCAAATTAAAAACTAGTAGTTCATTGCCGAAGCGAATCTATCAATACAACCATCCGGACCCTCAGGCAACGCCATTGGTGCCTTTATATAT
>NW_023474989.1:0-3339 GCF_013731165.1 Rhagoletis pomonella
TCGCCATTTAGTTGGCCGCACAGGTCCAGTTGAGATTTACTCCTGGTTTTGCGATGTCTTGGCTCTGAACACAATATCCCATAAGGACTTGTGTCAACCCTCGCGATGGCCTGCTCCTTTGAGAGAAGGGAACTTCGGGACACTTAAAAGCGACTGTGCTACGTGTGGAGATAGCGGCTTGAAGCGGAGACCCAATTGATTGAAAATGATTAAAACAAAACCAACAAATGAAACCAACGTCGATGATACGGAGGAAGAATGCAGCGCATTCAGGAAGAGCAGTAGAGTCGTGCGCTCCCCGCCACAAACTCCTCTGCAGGCAAATTCCGGCACCACGAGCACGGAGAAAGCCGCCGGCGTGGCGCAGAAGGCTACACCTTGCCAAACGGCAACTCCCGGCAGCCGGGATAGTCGTCTTCAAACGCCGGCTGCTGCAAACAGCGACAAGCATGTCACCGCAAGCTTGGGTACTTGCGAAGGCAATGAAGATGAGCAATTGGCCCAGATTCGGCTCGTCTTGAAGAAGATGCAGAGCGCTGTCTCTAGCAAAAGAATGTGTCCATGGACATAAAAACAGGTATGGCCCAAATCGAGGAGAGCTTAAATATATTAAGCTACCTCCGAGAGCAGCGCCGGAAGAGGTCTACCCTTTCCGAGCTGCGGAAGGCTGGCCCTGGCTCGCAAAAGAGAGGTCGAACTCGATCCGACTCCCCTACAGGCGAGCCGGAAAAGAAAAAAAAAACTACTACTAATAATAATAATAGTAGTAAAAACATTATTATTAATAATCCTAATAATAATGGCAATAATAATAACAATGCACAGAAAACCGTACCAGACAATCAATGGAAAACGGTTGGAAAAAGCAGAAAGCCCAAGCCAGGGCCAGCGCCAGGTGAACCCTTGGTCAATAAGGGCGAGGCGACCAGCCGCAAAAAAAAGAAGAGGGTGAGAAAAAAGAAGAGTCTCGCCAAATTAATCATTAAGCCAGCTGAAGGCAAAACCTATGCAGATGTGCTGGGAACGATACGTGGTAAGCTCCAACCCGAGAAGACGGAGACCGTAATTCGATCTGTTCGGAAAACCCGGGAAGGCGGCGTGCTCATCGAAATGGAGCGCTGTGGCGACCACTCAGCATTTAAGGAAAATGTGTGCACTGCCATTGGCCAGCTTGGAGACGCCCGTATTCTCACTAGACGTTTACGTCTAGAAGGTCTGGGCATGGACTGCCTAACCACGGCCCCAGAAGTGGAGAACGCTATACGCGGGGAGTTAGGAGACAAGATGAATGGCCAACTTCGCGTCTCTCTCCTCGCTGTAAACTCGCGAGAACAAAGAATGGCTGTGGTGGAAATCGACGAACTGCTAGGACGGACTCTTATTGAAAAGGGGAAGCTGTGAGTAGGTTGGATTATCTGCCGCGTCCGAGAGCGCGCGGATGTCCAACGGTGTTTTCGCTGTCTGGGGTGTGGCCACAAAAAGGCGGCATGCAAAGGCCCAGACAGAAGCAGTTCATGCTGGAAATGTGGTCAGCAGGGCCACATAGCCTCTGCGTGTAAAGAAAGCCCAAGCTGCTACCTGTGCTCGGCAGGAGATGGACAGAAAAATGCCCATCACCTGACCGGGTCGGGAGCGTGCAAGGCCTTCAGGGATTCCCTTGCTGAGGCTAAGACAAAGCTTGGGAGAATATGATTAAATTTATACAAGGCAATATGAACAGGAGTAGGGTAGCTGATGACCTGCTGGACCAATTGGTTCTTGAACAAAGAGCAGACGCTGTCATCATCAGTGAACCCTATAGAACAAAGGAAACCTGGCATGTTGACCAATCAGGCTCGGCCGCGATATGGATTGCTAACCCCAACCATCGCGCAGAGAGCAGCGGGGTCGGACGCTGCTACGTCTGGGTTAAAATGGCGCAAATCACTCTGGTGAGCTGCTACCTGTCTCCAAACGACACAGCCCCTGTCTTCAGGGGAAAGCTCGAAGACCTTGAAGACGAATTGCGCGATATAACCGGCCACATAATTGTTGCTGGAGATTTCAACGCAAGAGGCGTGGAATGGGGTATGCCCCAAACAAACACCAGGGGAAGACTGGTCCTTGAAATGGCAGCCCGCATTGGCCTGACCATCCTCAACACCGGAACGACCCCTACATATCGAAGGCCGGGTTTTGGATACTCTATCCCTGACATAACCCTGGTCTCAGAAAGCCTTCTCCGAAGGGCTGACGGATGGAGAGTGATGGAAGACCTGAGTGGTAGCGACCACAACTACATCACCTTCCAAGTCACTGACATCACGCGAGGGCAAACACGTAGTATCCCTCGCAGGAAACCAGGATGGAACCCGTCTAGGGTCGATGTTCGCAAGTTCGATACGTCACTCCTAGCAGATTCCCAAGGCATTTCACCCACAACGGGAGAGATCCACAACAGGGAGTCTTGTACTAAGCTGGTCAAAGAAACTATGCGCTGCATTCACCGGGCATGCAAAGCCTCAATGCCACAGAGGAGAGCATGGTCAGGTAAAAAGCAGGTATACTGGTGGAATGACCGAATTGCTGAGCTGCGAAGGGCCTGCCATAGAATGCGGAGACTCGCAACGCGCGCTCGTGGTAGACCCGACGCGCTGACCAGAGCAGCAGCCTACAAAAGCGCTAAGAAAGCACTTGGGGCCGAGATACAGAAGAGTAAACGGAACTGCTGGAAAGCGCTATGTGACGAAGTGGATCGCGATCCCTGGGACCAGGGATACAAAATAGTGATGAAAAAGTTCCATACATCATCACAGGCGATGGATGAGGCCCGAGTTAAGAATATAGTGGATGCGCTATTTCCCACACACCCACTAAGAGCCGACACAGTGTTCGTCGAGGAGCAAGC
The DNA here is from genome assembly GCF_013731165.1 of Rhagoletis pomonella. NCBI lineage: Eukaryota > Metazoa > Arthropoda > Insecta > Diptera > Tephritidae > Rhagoletis > Rhagoletis pomonella. Next base: position 2,888 of record NW_023474989.1, read on the forward strand.
CGAGGCACCACTGTTTTCGACATACGAGCTGAAGCTAGCCCTGCGAAGCATGAAAGCCGGCAAGGCTCCAGGCCCAGATGGCATACCAGCGGAGGCAATCAGGTTAGCAGCGGAAACGAGCCCTGATCTTCTGCTTAACATGTACAACAGCTGCCTTAGGGCCCGGGTTTTCCCAAGCCAATGGAAGGAGGCGAGACTGGTGCTTATACCCAAGGGCAAAGGGGACCCAAACTCTCCTTCATCTTTCCGGCCACTCTGCATGCTAGACACAGCAGGCAAAATGATGGAGAGTCTGCTCAAAATACGCTTGACGTCAGCCATAGAAAGCGAGGGAGGCCTTTCACCCCGACAACATGGCTTCAGGAAGGGTCACTCAACTATAGGAGCAATTGGCGAAGTAGTCGAGGCGGTACATAAGGCCGAAGAAGCCTGCCACCAGGCGCGGCCAATAG
>NW_023474990.1:0-3339 GCF_013731165.1 Rhagoletis pomonella
ATTATTATTATTATTATTATTATTATTATTATTATTATTATTATTATATTAAAAAGAGATAAAAGATTTTTTATTAAAAGTCTTAAAAAATATTTTAATTTTTGTTTAGAAAGGTTATAAACTAGAAACTTGTATTATTTCATTTTACATGCGCAGAGGTGTACAAAAGAAACATCGATAGTGGCCATCACCCATCGATGTTTAGAAAAAATGCAAAAACATCGATGCATCGATAGTGGCACGATGTTTTCTCCACCTCTAGTGCACTGGACGCACCATTAACTAAAACAAAAATCTGGTGACATCAACCAATAAAATAAGTTAACCCTTTGTCTACCGGCGGGATCCAATCGACCAAAATGAGATGTTATTGTGTTCCCATTATCAGCTTTTGATTTCCGTAAATCCTTTACTTTGCTTATTTTCATGTAGTCTATACTTTTTTGTTTTGATCATGTTATTTTTTTAAATAGTTGGTACTGCTATTGTAAATGTAGCGGGATCTACCAGGCCGGGTCCGTTGGACCCACATTATTACTTACATAGGGATAGGGAACATCTATAAGAATCTTCCATACCATATGGGAAAATATTATAATATATATTCGTATCTAAAGGTAGTAGCAATAATTTTACGATTGTAGAAGTATTAAACTGTAGGGAGCTAAAAAAATAATAATAAAAACAGATAATTTCGTTTTTTATAAAATATGACTAGGTAAGAATGTTACTCATACGCCATGTATGTATGTACTATTAATGATATCATAGGCATAACTATTTGTGTGGAGACCCTATCATGACGCATTTTCATTTGACCGTTTGCAACCTTATTTATCAATCAAGTCAATTATTTGGGAATCCATCTTGATCTCAGGTTTTCGTGGAAATTGCATATTAAAGCGAAAAAAGTCAACTTGCATTAAAAACATTAAGAATGTACTGGCTGCTTGCTGCAAAATCTGAGCTGAGTTTAGAAAACAAAATCCTTCTGCACAAAGTTATGCTGAAGCCGGTTTGGACATACGCTATGCAACTATGGGGTACTGCGAGTAACTCAAACAGAAATACTACAGCGGTATCAAAATAAGGCCCAAAAAGTATTGTTAATGCTCCTTGGTATGTCACCAACTATGCCACTCAGCAAGACCTCAAATTCCATTTGTCAGGGAAGAAATCATCAGATTGACTCAGTGATAATACGATCTTTTTTTGTTGTTACTATCATAACAAGTTTTAATAATTATGTATATAAAATAATTACATTATCATTCCAACAAGTTTTTATTTTGATCTAAGAAGACTAGCAAGTTAACCGAATCGGGGGCCAAACACGATCTTTTCGCCGTTACAATAATTCCTGCCGTAGAGAAGAGTCTTTCGTGTTCGGAGGAAAAGTTATTTCAGTGAGATCCACGGATGTTACTTCTAAGCCAGAGGAAAGCTGGACCATTTCAACTTCCAGAAAAAAAAAGAAAAAAAAAAAAAAAGTTCGTGTCTGAAGTCTTTCGTTAACTTTATTTGCATACATTATTATCTTTCAGTTCGTTTTTGATTAACATTACTATTCCACAGTTCCACAGGGTTTAGTTTTTATATAATTCCCAATGAGAACGTTCTCGTCATTTTTGTTCTCATTTTGGTTTTGGTTTTGACGCGTTCTTGGGAACAAAACTACGACAATGACATTTAGTTTCGATCATACATTTTGTTCTCGGTCCCTGTTTTAAAATATTAATATTTAATATTCTTTAAAATATACATATGTACATACATACATATGTACACATGCATGTATGTATATGCATTAACAAAAATTAGAAGTTTGAATTTAAGTACAGAAATTAATGTTTTAATTTACTTTTCTTGTCTCCGTCTACTCAGGCAAGCGGTTAGGTGTACATAGTCGCGTACATTCTAGACATACAAAAAATAATTATAAAAAAAAAAAATTTCTGACTAAAAAAATATTTATCCTCACCAAAAAGATTATACAAGAAGCTTTATGTCGCATTACCCGGGTGTTTTTCGTTTAATCGGCACCAACATATGTATATTACCCGGGTACCCGGGCAAATCGGGTAATACCCGATTTATAAAAGACCCGGGTAACACCCGTGTAATCGGGTGCCCGGGTAATTCGGGTAATGCCCGGGTACCCGGGTATCATCAGCCCTAATAGGGGTCCAATGAACCCAAACGGTAGGTAGTGCTAGTTTTTTCCGTGGTATACAAAGGGTTAATATAAGTACTTCTATAGCGATCACTTCTTCTGTTTATTTTGAAATTTTCGTGGCGCCGCCACCTCCTTCATCAAACTTCAAACAAAGCTGATCATCAACAACAACATAATAATTATCATTCAATAGGATATGTGCTCATGTATGTGAATGGTTTGCGCTCATCAGCGCATGATTTATTGTATCCAGTGTTGCCATTTTAGCCGGTTGCAATAGCAAACAGCCGGAGAAATTTCGGTTTTGCCGGAAGCCGATTTGTTAGCCGTTTTGTAAAAAAAAATAGCCGTTTTTAGCCGACTTTGCATTTCCTTGTTTTCTTAAAATACAAATATATATGTTTCCATTTTTGACTAAGCGACCCAAAATCTGTTAGAAATGGCTACTAGCGTTATCGTGGAGGCAGGATTATATAAAATTGGGCCGATTTCGATTATTTTTATTTTAAACAAATATTTTTTTTTTCTAAAGAAGGTCGTAACGGGGACTTTCTTCATAAAATATTTGTTAGATATCAATGACTTAAATTTAAGTGTGAAGTTTTATTCGCAAACTTAGAAATTAACCAATTGTTTCACTGTTTGCTTAACAGGCGTTTGTGTTTGGATATACTGCTAAGAATAAATGTTACAGGTATTGTCTTCCCAGATAGCGCATATTCAATTCTCCCTTAATTACAAAACATCATTGTTGCCCACGCTTAAAGTTTTAAGGCCAGGGAAAATAGATATTTTCAAGCCGTATGTACACATATGGAGTTATTTAAACTAACTTTTTTTTCCTGAGAACTTATTTAAATTCCAAAAACCGAAGGCCAACTTGAATTAAAAGAACCAACACTGAAATGCATAAAAATGAAAGTAAAAGAGCACAAATTTCTATGTAAAGCAAAACTCTCTAGGAAGACAATAGGTTTGTTCGTCGAAAATCCAGCGAAAATTATCACTCAAAATATCAGTTAGTAAGAAAAAATGCTCCCAAATTCTCTCTCAAATAGAGAAACTTGCAAATTTCTGCACGAACGCAAATTTGCAGGAACTTGCCAGTTTCTCTGCCAGCTAGTGTCCACGGTTGCATTTAAAACATAAGAAATTTGTATAGC
>NW_023474991.1:0-3339 GCF_013731165.1 Rhagoletis pomonella
CATACTTTAAAAAAATATTTGTATTAACACATTCCCCAATAACTGATATTAATTGATTAATCGCACAATCCGCTTTTAAGCGGTCGGCGCTAAAAATAAAATAAAAGCTATAAGGCGAGATCAGTTATTTCCACAAAATAAATTGCGAATTTCACATTCAGCGGGAGTTGTCACAAATGGTGGTTTAATATTGGCAAATGTTCGATATGCAACAACAAAATCGATAAAATAAACGTGTTTGAAGGCATTTACATGATAGCGCACAAATAATTGACTTGAAATATATATGTAAACAAAATCGCCAAATTGGCGCTAAATCGCCTAATCTGGACACTCTGGTGAATACCGAGATTTACCGGGTAGTTTTGCATGCTTTCTGTATTCTACGCTATCCGTGTAAACATAAGTTTAAGAAGATAAACTTTATTTGGCCGGTTGCTCAGTTTGGTGAGAGGTGGTGACTCGAAGTTTGGCAAACGGTTGCAGATTATATGTGGTATTAATGTATTTTGCCAGCACGAAATAAAAATTGTAAATGTACATATTATGTAAAAAATATTAATTTTTTATGAACTTGGATAACAGTGAACTGTGCCCCATGCTGTGAAGCTTCCTCAGCGTAAATTCAGTGGGGTTTGCTTTTTAGTAAAACTGCAAGTTTTTGTATACATATAAAACTATTACGTAGAAATTTGTTGTAAGGCAACGCTAATTTTACATTAGTATCTCAGCCAGCAAAAAATCCGAAAACCGATTCGAAAATGGGAAAAAAAGTCAATGAAAACCTGATTTTTGTCCGTTTACCGATTGCATTTAGGGATACTTTAATGATCCGTTTTCCCACTAAAGTGCGCGGCAGAAACGTATGTACAGAAAAGTACCGAAAATGGTGGTGAAAAGGATACGTTTTCGGCTGTTTTTACTGAAATTTGTCTGATTGAATTTTCCGTTCAATACGCTTTCCTTCTGCACTTCACAGATACTTTTTATGTTACAAAAGAAATAGAATAAAATTAGGAAGCGTATGACGCAATTCGAGCCCGGCACCTTCTGGAAGCTAACAAATAGCGGCACACTACTCTGCACGCTCAGCCACTGTCGACTACGCATGCATGCTTTCAAATGTTTAGCTTGAGCAAATAAAATACAATTATTGCTTTCAAATGACATCATCTTTTTCGAACGTTTTCCGGATAAGAAAATTGGCGATGAAGGAGTTTTTTGTATGCGTTTTCGGATACGAAAAATTGAACTAAACTGCACTGTCGGCAAAATTTACGTTTCTTTGCTGGCTGGGATGGAAAACAAATTTAGTTTTCTGTGAGAGGCGCCAAACTCTTTCCGAGTTTGTTGCAATAACAATTGCATGGAATTTGCGAGACAAAATTTCTGTATAATAGCCCAGTTATGCATACTTAGCTTTGCATGAGAGCTGTCACAAAAGAATCTAGGTCCATTCTTTTGCAACCGAGCTACAAAAGAACACTCGCTTAAACGACGAAATACACGCAAAGCAACAACACAAACTCGGCTATTTATCCAAGTTCAGCCAGGTCGGTTAAAACATACGCGACCTAAAGAGTAGTGTTGTTAAGTGAAAAAACTGCTCTATTGTGAATTGTTAATGGGAAAGTCGAGAGGCAAATTTTTGTTTTCGTATATAATGATTTATATTTTAAATCAGTATATATAAAGCATTGTTCACTCAAAATCGGTACGCATTAAATGGGCTATATCTTTTTAACAGGTTTTCAGAAAATAATATTTTATCTATTAAAATAAAGAGAAGTATTCCGCTATAAATATATGTTAGCGAAAGTTTCATATTTTACTTGTATAAATAAATAACAGACAATTTCCTTGATAATGATAAAAATTTTCTGAGCACCCGTTCTAGAGACTTAGGTAGTCAACTTGTTCCACTAAACTATCTTTTGTTTATGTTTTTTCATAGTTCGCGCATCTGTACTAATTTTGTTTTGAATAAATACCGTGCATTTTTCGATTTGACGTAAATGGGACATATTCGTAAATTGATGAGTTCCAGAGAGTTGATGGCTTCAAACCGATTTAAAGTTACCTGTGAATAATAAATTTTCATTAAAACCACCCAAAACTTTACTGAAGGTCTAAAGTAAATGATACAATGGCTTAACACTTTAAGCACGCGCTCCTTCTGGGGTCCTATGACCCATTGGGAAGTCTGATCGAGTTTTAATGAGACTGTTTCGATTCTGTCCTCATTTCATATCCCTTTGACAACTGTGTCAACTTCTATAAATTTAGTTTTAAGAGGGTACCACGCTGTTTATTTTTAGCTTATAACTTTTAACGTGGGAGATGACCGAAGTCAAGTTTTAAACATGTTTTTTAGTCATTACTAAAAAATACCACATTTGGTGTGAACATTGGGGTAAAGTAAACGGTTGCGGTTTTTGTTATAAAATTTATTTAATCTAACAGAATTATATATATTATAACTCGATAAGGTTTAAGTCTTGCCATAGCTTCCATTCGCTGAACTGTGGATAATCGTTTTCCAATTCTCTCGCGCGATCTTCTTCTGATAAGCCGATTTTTTTTATAATTGAGTTAAAGAGCCTTATCCTTAAGCTGGTGCGAAATGATCTTTTTTGATGATTAGCTTACTATGTTAGTTTAAGCAGAAGGAATCCATTCATTGATTTTTGAAGGAAGATTAGAAGTTTTTGGTGTACTTAATTTTAATTTGATTTTTGATCTCGAGAATTTAGGATATCCAACGAATTTGTTCAACATTGTTTTTTTTGGCAGCCACTTCCAAGGCGAAGAAAACTGTCAAATTAAAAGCCAGTACTATGAAATTTGAATCTCATAATGGTAGATCTATTGTCTAACGATCTGCATTGCAACTTTTTAATACATTCAAGCGATTGCTGTACAGGAATTGCTGGAACGCGTACCGATTTTGAGTGAACGATGCTTTATTACGCAAATACGTCGCATAATTACTAATGTCTATTGTTTTTGTGTCTAAATCCCGTTGAACTAATCACATGTTTCTTGCCAGCTACCAGCAGGCAGCTTCTGTTAAACGGGCTTTGCGTGTAAGCGGTTACCCAGCAAACTAGTCTGGCATCCGTGGTAGTCGAGTGGTTAGAACTGTGTACTACAAATCGGTAGCACACTCGGGTTCGATCACCATTACAGGCAATTCTTAAAAATCATATTTATTTATGTTTTTAATTATATATTTTCTTTTATTATCTTTTTTTATGTTATTTCAAATAAATATTTGAAGCTACATCTACATAAAAAAAATAAAAGCAATAATTGAAGGGCCATTTCATTGTGACTGGT
>NW_023474992.1:0-3339 GCF_013731165.1 Rhagoletis pomonella
ACCCTGGACACGGCGAGTATACCCCAGCATTGTGGAAGAAGCGTCGGGGCGAGCAAAACGCTTCGTTACAATACTTAGAAAGGTAAAGTTTGGTATCAGCACCTCTTTCGGAAAGAGAAAAACCTTATCTCGGGAAAAAATTTTTTGGACCACTCTAATAGCTGAAATACAATGCTGGCGAACGGCGAACTCACCACAGCGAAATTCGCGCTGTCAAAATTAGAACACCCGCAAACATATGAAATTGAACACAGCCAAAGCGAAATGCGAAGTTCGCTTGGCGGCGTTTCATGACGATAGATTTATTTCTATCGCCCTGCTGGGCGATGACAGCTGTGCGTGCCAAAGGTGGCCGTATTTCTTTTTTGCTTTCAAAGTTTTAAAAGAAAACAACCTAAACACGATTTTTTTTTGTTGTTTGAAAAATATAGTTGTGGATTCGTTAAATCTGGCTTGAAACAAATTATTTATAATAATCTTTCTTTGTTTTACATTTATATTTGTTATCATTTCCACATTTCTAAATATGGTTTAGTTTTTTCTAAATATGGTCACCCAAATTATAAAGGCGACGAAATGGGATCAGCTGTTTTCGCTACCGTTCTAATTCTGTTTAAGTAGGCGAAGTAGCTGGGCGAACGGTGAACGACAGCATCGCCCAATTCGGCGAAGTTTGCCGTTCGCCGGTATTGTATTTCAAGCATAATGGTCACCGTGCTCATACAAGAATGATAGAATACAAGATTGCGCCGATCAGAGAGGATTTTTGAGAATAACTTTTGTGTGACGTCACACTGGTACAATTGCGAGAGAGAAATGCCAAAACGTGAGCAAGAATGGAAGAAGAAGAAAAAATGTTGCAAGGAAAACGTAAACAAGTTGCACCAGTGTGACGTCATGCAAACAACGATTCTGTCAAATTCGTTAAGAGAGGAATAGCGGTCCGAGATCGGCGCAACCTTTGTATTCTCTCAATCGTGGTGCTCATACATATGTGCTCTTATATCGCCTCAGCTCAGCAGTTTTACTTACTACTCTACCGCTTACTAGATAATGATTGTTCAACAGCATATGCGTTTTTATACTCGCTCTCCCGCTCGCTTGTTCGCTCATCTACTCGCCTATTTAACGTTTTGTCTCACCTATTAACACCATTAACAGTCACAGTGGATAACACGATTGAGAGAATACAAAGGTTGCGCCGATCTCGGACCGCTATTCCTCTCTTAACGAATTTGACAGAATCGTTGTTTGCATGACGTCACACTGGTGCAACTTGTTTACGTTTTCCTTGCAACATTTTTTCTTCTTCTTCCATTCTTGCTCACGTTTTGGCATTTCTCTCTCGCAATTGTACCAGTGTGACGTCACATAAAAGTTATTCTCAAAAATCCTCTCTGATCGGCGCAATCTTGTATTCTATCATTCTTGAGTGGATAACACATTTTTAGACATTTATGTGACCTTGCGCTATTCAATATTATTATCCGTCTCCGACTTCCGTAGAAGTTAATTGTTGTAGCTAGCTGCTGCTGTTGGCTGTTGTTTGTGCGCATACCTATATAGTTAGTAGGAAGAAAGAAATTATTTAACTATTTCTACGTTAGTCGTAAACTAAATAATAACAAGCATAAAGTGAAAGAAAAAAATTGGTTTGTTTATTGTTCAATTGAAATTATTGGCAATCTAAAAGTGTCGTTGCACTTATTATTACTTCTTTATTGGCAATCTAAAAGTGTCGTTGCACTTATTATTACTTCTTTATTGACAAATTCTTTATTATTGTGCAATACGATGGTACAATGCACTGAAGTATTTTGTTAGGTGTAACCTCAATTCGGTTTTCTGTTGGAGTGGAATGGCCAGGTGACGTAACTCCCCCTTCCCTTGATTGAAAACATTCCTGGGTTTTTGTATTTATATTTAATTCAATTGCTTTATGTTTGTTTGTAAAATGGACAAAAATTACGAACAAAGCTAAAGCAATTGCTGCAATGAATGAAATTATTAGCCAAATGTTGATTTGATATTTTTTCTTGTGGTAGGTAAGTTCTTAAATTTTTTGAGCGTTTTCAATTTGGGTAATGATTAATTCATCAAAAGTAGGTTCGAGTTGTGTATGATTAATATTCGATTCAAGGTAACGTATTACATATTTCTGTGTAAATGATTTATTTAAATTTTTATAAGTTTCGTTTCTAATTTTAAGTTCACAATTATCGAATGAAATGAGATGAGTTCCTATTAAATATAAGGTTCTTTCGTTACATGTACTATTTATTTCGATTCCTTTTGTATTTTTTATAATTATTAAGCCTTTTTCAATTTCCATAATTTCTTCTTTACTATTTTTAATTTTCTTACAATTTTTCTTGATTACACTTGAATTAGAAACTTTCAGATTCTTTTGATATACATTTTTTGAATAAACATATCTAGTATTATTGATTTCTACAATATGTTCGCTTTTAAATTGTAGTTCCTCTAAATTTTTATTTGCACATGGTGTTATAAATACATGTTTTGCTGTAGTTACATTAGTCGGAATTTTAAGTGAAAATATAATGTTACCTGCGGAGGTGGCTGCTCCTAATTCAATGTTCTCTAACTTAAATATATCGATATTATATATATTTATCTCTTCGGGGGTTAGAATGTTGCTGGACATTAAGTTTAGTCTAGCAGATGCAAAATTATTCTGAATGTGCTCTATGCTATTACTGAGTGTCCTAATCCTTAGCAGTATGTCTAGATATAGGAGTTGCCTATGGATTTCTCGATTTTCTTGTTGAATTGAATTAAATTTAAGGGCTATTTGTCTTCTATCTGATTCTATAGCTTTTTGGATGCTTTGGAATGTTTTGTTGAAATTATCGTTAATTTTCATATTCTTATTTAAGGTATCTATGGCAATATGGTTGTACGTATCCATAACTTTGAGATGCTCCTCTATATTATGTCTATCATCGTCGTCCATAGTTCCATACAACCATTTCATTATTGTACCTAATATGTTAATTAATCCTCTTTTTTGTTTATGTGGTAATAGTGTGTAAAGTTTACTCCGTAATGTTGTGAATTCCTGAGTCAGAATTTGTTCTTTCTCGGTCAATTTAGAGTCTCTAGCTGAATTTTCTATTTTCAATTATATTTTCTATTTCCTGCGGTCTGATTATGTGAAGGATGATGTCAAAATCTGTGATCACTTGTACGTTTTCAAGTTTTATTTCGGCGAGTCCGTCTTCGTTTTTGATGTCTTCAGTTATCATTGTTGCCGTTGTTCCCATTATCAGCATTACGAAAATTAGAGGCATTGATATCGATAGCACCTGAAAATTT
>NW_023474993.1:0-3338 GCF_013731165.1 Rhagoletis pomonella
TTGTAAAGCTCATACAGCTCATCGTTAAATCGTCTGCGATATTCGCCATCACCAACGCGTAAAGGTCCGTAAATCTTTCGCAGAATCTTTCTCTCGAAAACTCCAAGAGCCGCCTCATCAGATGCTTTCATTGTCCATGCTTCCGCGCCATACACCAGCACAGGCATGATGAGTGACTTATAGAGTGTGATCTTTGTACGACGAGAGAGGACTTTACTTCTCAATTGCCTACTCAGCCCAAAGGAGCACTTGTTGGCAAGAGTGATTCTCCGTTGGATTTCAAGGCTGACATTATTATTGGTGTTAATGCTGGTTCCCAAATAAACGAAGTCGTCTACTTTTTCAAACTTGTAACTGTCAACAGTGACGTGGGTGCCAAGACGCGTATGCTCTGACTGTTTGTGTGCTGACAGGAGATACTTCGTTTTGTCCTCGTTCACCACCAGACCCATTCGCTTTGCTTCTCTATCCAATCCCGAGAAGGCAGAACAGACGTAGCCCTTGTTTTTACCGATAATATCGATGTCGTCGGCATACGCCAGCAATTGTACGCTCTTATAAAGTATTGTGCCTGAGCGGTTCAGTTCTGCGGCTCTTATTATCTTCTCCAACATAAGATTAAAGAAATCACACGAAAGGGGGTCCCCTTGTCTGAAACCTCGTTTGGTATCAAACGGCTCGGAGAGGTCCTTCCCTATTCTGACGGAGCTGGTGGTATTGCTCAACGTCATTTTACACAGCCGTATTAGTTTCGCGGGGATACCAAATTCAGACATCGCGGCATAAAGGCAACTTCTCTTCGTGCTGTCGAAAGCGGCTTTGAAATCGACAAATAGATGGTGTGTGTCGATCCTATTCTCGCGGGTCTTTTCCAAGATTTGGCGTATTGTGAATACCTGATCTATGGTGGATTTTCCAGGCCTAAAGCCACACTGATAAGGTCCAATCAGCTCGTTGACGGTGGGCTTCAGTCTTTCGCACAATACGCTCGATAAGACCTTGTAACCTATGCTTAGAAGGCTAATTCTGCGGTAGTTGGCGCGTATGGCGGGGTCGCCTTTCTTGTGGATTGGGCAGAGCACACTTAAATTCCAGTCGTCGGGCATGCGTTCATCTGACCATATTCTGCATACGAGCTGATGCATGCACCTCATCAGCTCCTCGCCGCCGTACTTGAATAGCTCGGCTGGCAGGCCGTCAGCTCCAGCAGCTTTGTTGTTTTTCAGCCGCGTAATCGCTATTCGTACCTCGTCATAGTCAGGCGGTGGGACAGCTACTCCATCATCATCGACTGGGGACTCGGGTTCGTCTTCCTCACTACTTTCAGCGCTGCTACCATTCAGTAGGTTATAAAAGTGTTCCCTCCACAATTTAAGTATATTCTGGACATCGGTCACTAGGTCGCCATTGTTGTTCTTACAGGAGTTCGCCCCGGTCTTGAAACCTTCCGTAAGTCGCCTAACCCTCTGGTAGAATTTTCGGGCGTTCTTCCTGTCGGCCAGCATCTCAAGCTCTTCGCACTCACGTATTTCGGCCTCTCTCTTCTTATTGCGGCAAATACGTCTCGCTTCCTTCTTCAGTTCCCTATAACGGTCCCACATGGCTCGCGTTGCGCCCGATCGCAGCGTGGCCCTGTAGGCGGCATCTTTTTTCTCTGCGGCTTCTTGACATTCCTCATCGTACCAGTTGTTCTTTCGGGCTCGCTGAAATCCAACTACTTCTTCGGCGGCGGTATTTAATGATCGGGAAATGTGGTTCCACTGCTCGCGTACGTCGGATTGTTGAAGAGTGCTCTCAGAGAGCAGGTGTGTGAGTCGAGTGGCGAATAAATTGGCCGTCTGTTGTGATTGCAGCTTTTCGACGTTAAGCTTTCCTTGCATTGTTGGGCGCACATTTTTTGCTGCACAGAGGCGGGTGCGTATCTTGGCTACAACAAGTTAGTGGTCCGAGTCGATGTTTGGCCCTCGGAGTGTACGTACGTCCAAAACGCTTGAAGCATGCCTTCCGTCTATCACAACATGATCGATTTGGTTTCTCGTTTTTCGATCTGGAGACAGCCATGTAGCTTGGTGGATGTTCTTATGCTGGAACCTAGTACTACATATTACCATATTTCGGGCCCCGGCGAAGTCGATCAGCCTCAGTCCGTTATCGGACGTTTCGTCGTGGAGGCTGAATTTTCCGACAGTGGCGCCAAAGATCCCTTCCTTGCCCACCTTGGCATTAAAATCGCCAAGCACGATTTTGACATCGTGTCGGGGGCAGCGCTCATATGTACGTTCCAAGCGCTCATAGAAGAGATCCTTGGACGCCTCATCCTTCTCTTCCGTCGGGGCTTGGGCGCAGATGAGCGAGATGTTGAAGAATCTAGCTTTGATGCGGATTGTGGCTAGACGTTCGTCCACCGGGGTGAACGCCAGTACTCGGCGACGGAGTCTCTCTCCTACCACGAATCCAACACCGAATTTGCGCTCCTTTACGTGGCAACTGTAGTAGACGTCGCAAGGCTTCACGCTTACTTTACCTTGCCCCGTCCATCGCATTTCTTGGATGGCGGTAATGTCAGCCTTTGTCTTCCCGAGGACATCAACCAGCCGGGCAGAGGCACCTTCCCCATTAAGGGTCCGGATATTCCAGGTGCATACCCTTAAATCATAGTCCTTTATACGTTTGCCGTGGTCGTCATCAGAAAAAGGGGGTCTCATCCGAGGCTTGTTGGAATTTTTCATTGGGCGGGGTTTTAACGTGGCGGGACCCAAACCCAGCGCACGCGAAGTTTTACGCCTTCTCACTTTAGCTCGCTCCCAAACGGGTGTTTGGTTGCTACCCAGAGGATACGTGGATATAAATATCCGGACGTTGTGAGCTGCGATTTGAACCGAACGCACAAGAATCGCTTCTGGCCACTCCCAGGTGAATGGCAGTCAAAAGTTTTCCACTTCTGCGCACGGAACCATCCTCCGATAGATATATCAAGTTTTGTAAATATTTTTGTATTTTTTTGCCCTTGTATTTGCATATAATTTAGCAAAGTTGAGGAACGAATTTACTATTAAAACTCACCGGTGTCAACATAAAGCTTGGTCACCCTCTGCAATTTTCAATAGCGCGCACCATCTTGGAAATTCCAAATGGCACCGGTATAACGAAATACAAATTTCTGTAATATATATAGCAGAACTAAGAATTTTTTCAGATATTTATTCAGAACATAATTCCCTACAATTTTCGTAAAGAAAAATAAAAAAATTACCTCCATAGTTGACCAGTGCGATAACTGTAAAATTTTTGTTTGATAAGCCTTAACAATGTGGTAGATTTACATATACGAACTTCGT
>NW_023474994.1:0-3338 GCF_013731165.1 Rhagoletis pomonella
TTGCAAGCAACCCCGCCGTCTCCACTGAGCCAGCCGGTTGCTTGGAATTTTTCTTGTCATCTCCCTTTTGTGCGTTGTAATGTAGCAACATGGTCGAGCCAGGCGAGGCGGCATGCAGGCATGCTTGCATCCCAAGCTAGCTCGTCGTCGGGGTGGGTCATTTCCGCCTGCCTTGCTGTCAACTACATTAGCAAAAAGTTATTCATGCCTGATACCTAGTGTACTAGTGGAGATGGCTATAGCAAATGCGAAGAAAGCAGAGAACAAAGAGATAGCAACAAATGAAGAGAAGGTCCTGTCCTGTCCTGTCAGGTGGAGTCATCCCACCCTTCTTCTACGCGAACTTCACGCGAAGCCTTGGGCGTTGTCGTGACTCCTCACCTACTTTACAACGCCCCCTAACCTGACATCAGTCCGTTTATCTATAAGTCCGTCATTATACCGTCATTGTCAACGTTTGTACACTCCCACTTCCCCTCTTCTGCACAAGCGCAACACCCACACCAAAAATTTCGTGCTTAGCACTTCATTATGAAAACCCCACACTTAAACAAAATCAACCTCAAATCATTTACTTCCTTTTTTTTCCTCACTTTATTATTACATCAAACTTTAACCCTACTTACAACCAAAGAAAATCCAACACTTAACTCTAAAACTCAAATTCACAATCCAATTTTTAACTCTACAACTCAAACTCTAAAATTCAGTATTTAACTCTAAAATCCAATATTTACCTATACCTACACGTAATACTTAACTCTAATCTCAATCTCTATCTACTCCTAACATAAAAATTCAAGTTTAAATCCACGTACCCTAATGCTAGCTAAATTCTATTTTTATACCTCTAAGCGGTCTACCACACCTTGATTACCGCGCAATCTGAAGAGTTCCTTAATTAAATCTCAAAAATTCAATTACCCTAACAATATTCAATGAACTTCAAAAATTTACAAAACTAACCTACGGTGATAACCCAATGGATGCATGTATATCTGCAATTACATACGTATGTACACTTAATGTGCATGTGCGTATGTAAATATATGTATATATATATATATATGTATGTAAATAATAATGTAGGCAAATTTCACACTCACCTTGGTCTCCAGAAATGATGGCGCCAGCACTCTGTTGAGAACCTGTTTGGGAGAATTAGAACCCTAACATACATACATATAATCTAAGATATTTCATGCATATGCTCTCCTTCAGCCGCGTTGCTGAGGCGTCGACCTAGCAGTCTTCTACGAGCGGGTCATGACAAGCGTGCGGGAAACTCAAAATATCAAAATAATACAAGGGTGAATGAAATTATTAGTTAAAAATTTAAGCTACCAGTACGTAAATTAAAGGCACGATTAATTTAACGTCGCGATTAATTCTAATTCGGGCCTTAACGCGAAATTTTAGGTTACATCTATCTACATATATATAAACATATGTATACATACATATATGTATATGGATGTACATATGCTCACATACGTGAAGAATAGCTAAAATGAAGTGAAAATACGTATGGAGCCGAACGAAGGAAAAGAAAAAAAAAAAACGTGTTGATCCCAACCAAAAAAATTTACAATAACAAAGTGAAGTTAATGATTGGCAAACACTAGAGGCTTTGGGAAAAATACGTACGGCAAAATCGATTTTTACTTACAAAAATTCAAAAAAAGCAAATAACTAAATAAAAAAATTACTTACTTACAAAAATTCCAAAAAAAAAATAAAAAAAACGAAAAAAATAACTAAATAAAAAAAAATCTGTCTAAAGCAAGATGCTAACGACAAAAATGCGACCACCCTACTACTGGCAATTTTACGTGATAAAATTAAATATGAAAACAACAAAACGGTAAGTAGAACTAAAGGAATGTGCCTAGCGAAAATCTGCCCTACATATATGTATGTACCCTGACATGTATGTACATAGGCATAAAAATTTAACCAAAATGGAATGTAAAATCCAAGTAGAACTGGAACTATGCTCCCGGCGCTGCTGTTGATCGACGGTATATGTGGAGCGATAGTCTCCACTGCTCTCTCGCACACTGCTGCCGTCGATGTTATGGTCCTCTCCACTGTTATGCTCCTCTCCACTGTTTGATGGAATCCACATGTATGTCGAATGGCCGTTGACCTACTCCGGCCGAGATATTTCAATCAGCTGTTCCTGGTGATGTTGTTGCTGCTGGCTCTAATTATTAGCTGGGTTATCGGCACTGCTGTAGGGCTTAGATATGGGCCACCTTGTCGAGTCGCCGGGTGACAGTTAAGGTGGTTTCGTATCTTGCATGAACGTATGCACATATGTATATGCCTGAGTGCGTTTGTACACTTGCGCTGATACCCGGCCCTTGTTGGTATGCTTTATTTGCCGGTGCGGGTGGTTGTGGTCCGTGGGTGGTAGCGTTTGTGCATATATGGGCGTATGTATGTATTTTTACTTGGCTGCAACTCCAAAGTTTTCTTCCTGAATGCTTGGGCTGATTTTTCGGGTTTAAACTACCGTGTTGTTGTAAAACAATGGAGGTCCTTTCGCTGTGTTAGCAGGCGACCTGAAATCAATAAAAACTTCCATTAGCCCTCTTTGATATATTTAAGATTTTAATCTCGCGTACTCTTTTGCTACATTTGAGTCTCACTCATCTAGGTACTTGGACATATGCGTATCAAAGGTGTCAAATGAAAGTGTTCGCACTTACCTCCAGATCCAGAATGTAACTTTGATGACCCCAGGTACCGCTAGTATCCTGGTAGAGCACTGGGGAACCGTATTCACTCACTTTAACTATAAAACTTTAAACTTTATTACCACAAGCAACCACTTTAAAATTACACTTCACTTTCACTGTAAAGTACCACCGCAACTTTCGTTTTAAGAACCGCTTGTCTCAGTTTTGGTCCTTTTATATCTTTCTACGTCAAGTGACCGATCCCGTATTAGTTATGTATATATTTACTTATTTATGTACAAAGGAATACATACAAAATACGGTTTAAGTCGAACATTCACACATACACACACACACTCAAGACTGCTTCACCGAACCATAAGTCTAGCGAACTTTCTCACTCTAACGTAGTTACTTTCTTTTGGGCATCATGCATGTGTTTTATATAGAGGTTTGATCGGCTTACAGACATGTAGGTTTGATCGAGTTCGTACGCACACACGCACACAATTTAACATCAAAGTATCTGGCAAGCAGCTGGCGCTACAGCGTGCATTTGTTTATTTCGTTTGGCCCCCTTGTGTTGTTGTTGCGCACGGTAAGTGCATTTATTTGGGACATTAGGTAGGTCGGCTTTTGTAAACAAAAGGTAAG
>NW_023474995.1:0-3338 GCF_013731165.1 Rhagoletis pomonella
TCGCCATTTAGTTGGCCGCACAGGTCCAGTTGAGATTTACTCCTGGTTTTGCGATGTCTTGGCTCTGAACACAATATCCCATAAGGACTTGTGTCAACCCTCGCGATGGCCTGCTCCTTTGAGAGAAGGGAACTTCGGGACACTTAAAAGCGACTGTGCTACGTGTGGAGATAGCGGCTTGAAGCGGAGACCCAATTGATTGAAAATGATTAAAACAAAACCAACAAATGAAACCAACGTCGATGATACGGAGGAAGAATGCAGCGCATTCAGGAAGAGCAGTAGAGTCGTGCGCTCCCCGCCACAAACTCCTCTGCAGGCAAATTCCGGCACCACGAGCACGGAGAAAGCCGCCGGCGTGGCGCAGAAGGCTACACCTTGCCAAACGGCAACTCCCGGCAGCCGGGATAGTCGTCTTCAAACGCCGGCTGCTGCAAACAGCGACAAGCATGTCACCGCAAGCTTGGGTACTTGCGAAGGCAATGAAGATGAGCAATTGGCCCAGATTCGGCTCGTCTTGAAGAAGATGCAGAGCGCTGTCTCTAGCAAAAGAATGTGTCCATGGACATAAAAACAGGTATGGCCCAAATCGAGGAGAGCTTAAATATATTAAGCTACCTCCGAGAGCAGCGCCGGAAGAGGTCTACCCTTTCCGAGCTGCGGAAGGCTGGCCCTGGCTCTCAAAAGAGAGGTCGAACTCGATCCGACTCCCCTACAGGCGAGCCGGAAAAGAAAAAAAAAAACTACTACTAATAATAATAATAGTAGTAAAAACATTATTATTAATAATCCTAATAATAATGGCAATAATAATAACAATGCACAGAAAACCGTACCAGACAATCAATGGAAAACGGTTGGAAAAAGCAGAAAGCCCAAGCCAGGGCCAGCGCCAGGTGAACCCTTGGTCAATAAGGGCGAGGCGACCAGCCGCAAAAAAAAGAAGAGGGTGAGAAAAAAGAAGAGTCTCGCCAAATTAATCATTAAGCCAGCTGAAGGCAAAACCTATGCAGATGTGCTGGGAACGATACGTGGTAAGCTCCAACCCGAGAAGACGGAGACCGTAATTCGATCTGTTCGGAAAACCCGGGAAGGCGGCGTGCTCATCGAAATGGAGCGCTGTGGCGACCACTCAGCATTTAAGGAAAATGTGTGCACTGCCATTGGCCAGCTTGGAGACGCCCGTATTCTCACTAGACGTTTACGTCTAGAAGGTCTGGGCATGGACTGCCTAACCACGGCCCCAGAAGTGGAGAACGCTATACGCGGGGAGTTAGGAGACAAGATGAATGGCCAACTTCGCGTCTCTCTCCTCGCTGTAAACTCGCGAGAACAAAGAATGGCTGTGGTGGAAATCGACGAACTGCCAGGCCGGACTCTTATTGAAAACGGGAAGCTGCGAGTAGGTTGGATTATCTGCCGCGTCCGAGAGCGCGCGGATGTCCAAAGGTGTTTCCGCTGTCTGGGGTATGGCCACAAAAAGGCGGCATGCAAAGGCCCAGACAGAAGCAGTTCATGCTGGAAATGTGGTCAGCAGGGCCACATAGCCTCTGCGTGTAAAGAAAGCCCAAGCTGCTACCTGTGCTCGGCAGGAGATGGACAGAAAAATGCCCATCACCTGCCCGGGTCGGGAGCGTGCAAGGCCTTCAGGGATTCCCTTGCTGAGGCTAAGACAAAGCTTGGGAGAATATGATTAAATTTATACAAGGCAATATGAACAGGAGTAGGGTAGCTGATGACCTGCTGGACCAATTGGTTCTTGAACAAAGAGCAGACGCTGTCATCATCAGTGAACCCTATAGAACAAAGGAAACCTGGCATGTTGACCAATCAGGCTCGGCCGCGATATGGATTGCTAACCCCAACCATCGCGCAGAGAGCAGCGGGGTCGGACGCTGCTACGTCTGGGTTAAAATGGCGCAAATCACTCTGGTGAGCTGCTACCTGTCTCCAAACGACACAGCCCCTGTCTTCAGGGGAAAGCTCGAAGACCTTGAAGACGAATTGCGCGATATAACCGGCCACATAATTGTTGCTGGAGATTTCAACGCAAGAGGCGTGGAATGGGGTATGCCCCAAACAAACACCAGGGGAAGACTGGTCCTTGAAATGGCAGCCCGCATTGGCCTGACCATCCTCAACACCGGAACGACCCCTACATATCGAAGGCCGGGTTTTGGATACTCTATCCCTGACATAACCCTGGTCTCAGAAAGCCTTCTCCGAAGGGCTGACGGATGGAGAGTGATGGAAGACCTGAGTGGTAGCGACCACAACTACATCACCTTCCAAGTCACTGACATCACGCGAGGGCAAACACGTAGTATCCCTCGCAGGAAACCAGGATGGAACCCGTCTAGGGTCGATGTTCGCAAGTTCGATACGTCACTCCTAGCAGATTCCCAAGGCATTTCACCCACAACGGGAGAGATCCACAACAGGGAGTCTTGTACTAAGCTGGTCAAAGAAACTATGCGCTGCATTCACCGGGCATGCAAAGCCTCAATGCCACAGAGGAGAGCATGGTCAGGTAAAAAGCAGGTATACTGGTGGAATGACCGAATTGCTGAGCTGCGAAGGGCCTGCCATAGAATGCGGAGACTCGCAACGCGCGCTCGTGGTAGACCCGACGCGCTGACCAGAGCAGCAGCCTACAAAAGCGCTAAGAAAGCACTTGGGGCCGAGATACAGAAGAGTAAACGGAACTGCTGGAAAGCGCTATGTGACGAAGTGGATCGCGATCCCTGAGGCCAGGGATACAAAATAGTGATGAAAAAGTTCCATACATCATCACAGGCGATGGATGAGGCCCGAGTTAAGAATATATTGGATGCGCTATTTCCCACACACCCACTAAGAGCCGACACAGTGTTCGTCGAGGAGCAAGCCGAGGCACCACTGTTTTCGACAGACGAGCTGAAGCTAGCCCTGCGATGCATGAAAGCCGGCAAGGCTCCAGGCCCAGATGGCATACCAGCGGAGGCAATCAGGTTAGCAGCGGAAACGAGCCCTGATCTTCTGCTTAACATGTACAACAGCTGCCTTAGGGCCCGGGTTTTCCCAAGCCAATGGAAGAAGGCGAGACTGGTGCTTATACCCAAGGGCAAAGGGGACCCAAACTCTCCTTCATCTTTCCGGCCACTCTGCATGCTAGACACAGCAGGCAAAATGATGGAGAGTCTGCTCAAAATACGCTTCGTCAGCCATAGAAAGCGAGGGAGGCCTTTCACCCCGACAACATGGCTTCAGGAAGGGTCACTCAACTATAGGAGCAATTGGCGAAGTAGTCGAGGCGGTACATAAGGCCGAAGAAGCCTGCCACCAGGCGCGGCCAATAG
>NW_023474996.1:0-3338 GCF_013731165.1 Rhagoletis pomonella
ATTATTATTATTATTATTATTATTATTATTATTATTATTATTATTATATTAAAAAGAGATAAAAGATTTTTTATTAAAAGTCTTAAAAAATATTTTAATTTTTGTTTAGAAAGGTTATAAACTAGAAACTTGTATTATTTCATTTTACATGCGCAGAGGTGTACAAAAGAAACATCGATAGTGGCCATCAACCATCGATGTTTAGAAAAAATGCAAAAACATCGATGCATCGATAGTGGCACGATGTTTTCTCCACCTCTAGTGCACTGGACGCACCATTAACTAAAACAAAAATCTGGTGACATCAACCAATAAAATAAGTTAACCCTTTGTCTACCGGCGGGATCCAATCGACCAAAATCCATTATCCCATTATCCATTATCAGCTTTTGATTTCCGTAAATCCTTTACTTTGCTTATTTTCATGTAGTCTATACTTTTTTGTTTTGATCATGTTATTTTTTTAAATAGTTGGTACTGCTATTGTAAATGTAGCGGGATCTACCAGGCCGGGTCCGTTGGACCCACATTATTACTTACATAGGGATAGGGAACATCTATAAGAATCTTCCATACCATATGGGAAAATATTATAATATATATTCGTATCTAAAGGTAGTAGCAATAATTTTACGATTGTAGAAGTATTAAACTGTAGGGAGCTAAAAAAATAATAATAAAAACAGATAATTTCGTTTTTTATAAAATATGACTAGGTAAGAATGTTACTCATACGCCATGTATGTATGTACTATTAATGATATCATAGGCATAACTATTTGTGTGGAGACCCTTCCTATCATGACGCATTTTCATTTGACCGTTTGCAACCTTATTTATCAATCAAGTCAATTATTTGGGAATCCATCTTGATCTCAGGTTTTCGTGGAAATTGCATATTAAAGCGAAAAAAGTCAACTTGCATTAAAAACATTAAGAATGTACTGGCTGCTTGCTGCAAAATCTGAGCTGAGTTTAGAAAACAAAATCCTTCTGCACAAAGTTATGCTGAAGCCGGTTTGGACATACGCTATGCAACTATGGGGTACTGCGAGTAACTCAAACAGAAATACTACAGCGGTATCAAAATAAGGCCCAAAAAGTATTGTTAATGCTCCTTGGTATGTCACCAACTATGCCACTCAGCAAGACCTCAAATTCCATTTGTCAGGGAAGAAATCATCAGATTGACTCAGTGATAATACGATCTTTTTTTGTTGTTACTATCATAACAAGTTTTAATAATTATGTATATAAAATAATTACATTATCATTCCAACAAGTTTTTATTTTGATCTAAGAAGACTAGCAAGTTAACCGAATCGGGGGCCAAACACGATCTTTTCGCCGTTACAATAATTCCTGCCGTAGAGAAGAGTCTTTCGTGTTCGGAGGAAAAGTTATTTCAGTGAGATCCACGGATGTTACTTCTAAGCCAGAGGAAAGCTGGACCATTTCAACTTCCAGAAAAAAAAAGAAAAAAAAAAAAAGTTCGTGTCTGAAGTCTTTCGTTAACTTTATTAGCATACATTATTATCTTTCAGTTCGTTTTTGATTAACATTACTATTCCACAGTTCCACAGGGTTTAGTTTTTATATAATTCCCAATGAGAACGTTCTCGTCATTTTTGTTCTCATTTTGGTTTTGGTTTTGACGCGTTCTTGGGAACAAAACTACGACAATGACATTTAGTTTCGATCATACATTTTGTTCTCGGTCCCTGTTTTAAAATATTAATATTTAATATTCTTTAAAATATACATATGTACATACATACATATGTACACATGCATGTATGTATATGCATTAACAAAAATTAGAAGTTTGAATTTAAGTACAGAAATTAATGTTTTAATTTACTTTTCTTGTCTCCGTCTACTCAGGCAAGCGGTTAGGTGTACATAGTCGCGTACATTCTAGACATACAAAAAATAATTATAAAAAAAAAAATTTCTGACTAAAAAAATATTTATCCTCACCAAAAAGATTATACAAGAAGCTTTATGTCGCATTACCCGGGTGTTTTTCGTTTAATCGGCACCAACATATGTATATTACCCGGGTACCCGGGCAAATCGGGTAATACCCGATTTATAAAAGACCCGGGTAACACCCGTGTAATCGGGTGCCCGGGTAATTCGGGTAATGCCCGGGTACCCGGGTATCATCAGCCCTAATAGGGGTCCAATGAACCCAAACGGTAGGTAGTGCTAGTTTTTTCCGTGGTATACAAAGGGTTAATATAAGTACTTCTATAGCGATCACTTCTTCTGTTTATTTTGAAATTTTCGTGGCGCCGCCACCTCCTTCATCAAACTTCAAACAAAGCTGATCATCAACAACAACATAATAATTATCATTCAATAGGATATGTGCTCATGTATGTGAATGGTTTGCGCTCATCAGCGCATGATTTATTGTATCCAGTGTTGCCATTTTAGCCGGTTGCAATAGCAAACAGCCGGAGAAATTTCGGTTTTGCCGGAAGCCGATTTGTTAGCCGTTTTGTAAAAAAAAATAGCCGTTTTTAGCCGACTTTGCATTTCCTTGTTTTCTTAAAATACAAATATATATGTTTCCATTTTTGACTAAGCGACCCAAAATCTGTTAGAAATGGCTACTAGCGTTATCGTGGAGGCAGGATTATATAAAATTGGGCCGATTTCGATTATTTTTATTTTAAACAAATATTTTTTTTTTCTAAAGAAGGTCGTAACGGGGACTTTCTTCATAAAATATTTGTTAGATATCAATGACTTAAATTTAAGTGTGAAGTTTTATTCGCAAACTTAGAAAATAACCAATTGTTTCACTGTTTGCTTAACAGGCGTTTGTGTTTGGATATACTGCTAAGAATAAATGTTACAGGTATTGTCTTCCCAGATAGCGCATATTCAATTCTCCCTTAATTACAAAACATCATT
The DNA here is from genome assembly GCF_013731165.1 of Rhagoletis pomonella. Lineage (NCBI taxonomy): Eukaryota > Metazoa > Arthropoda > Insecta > Diptera > Tephritidae > Rhagoletis > Rhagoletis pomonella. Next base: position 2,926 of record NW_023474996.1, read on the forward strand.
GTTGCCCACGCTTAAAGTTTTAAGGCCAGGGAAAATAGATATTTTCAAGCCGTATGTACACATATGGAGTTATTTAAACTAACTTTTTTTTCCTGAGAACTTATTTAAATTCCAAAAACCGAAGGCCAACTTGAATTAAAAGAACCAACACTGAAATGCATAAAAATGAAAGTAAAAGAGCACAAATTTCTATGTAAAGCAAAACTCTCTAGGAAGACAATAGGTTTGTTCGTCGAAAATCCAGCGAAAATTATCACTCAAAATATCAGTTAGTAAGAAAAAATGCTCCCAAATTCTCTCTCAAATAGAGAAACTTGCAAATTTCTGCACGAACGCAAATTTGCAGGAACTTGCCAGTTTCTCTGCCAGCTAGTGTCCACGGTTGCATTTAAAACATAAGAAATTTGTATAGC
>NW_023474997.1:0-3338 GCF_013731165.1 Rhagoletis pomonella
GAATTCATGATAAGTCACTCTCATCAGATCCGTCGGAAGTTGAGTGTCGACTCGAAATGCTGAATAGTTACAGCGAAAAGCTTCTAGCGTGTCAGTCCGAAATAGAAGAGATCGATGAAGATGATGACACCCGTGACAGCCTTGAAGATTTAATTGTTGGAACCAAGGCAATGTTAAAATCCATATTATCAGAGAACAACAAGCACAAAGCTTCTGACACCTCCTTCACAGCGCCTCACAGCTCAAGACTTCCGAAAATGTCGCTGCCCAAGTTTCGAGGGCAGTATTCGGAGTTTAAAAATTTCATGAGTTTGTTTGAGAGCCTCGTTCATAATAACCCTGCGCTTTCAGACATTGAAAAATTCACACATTTAGTTTCGTGTTTGTCTGGTGAAGCCTTGGGAACGGTGAAGGCCTTCCAAAAGACGGAAGAAAATTACCCGAAGGCGTTGGCAAGCCTGAAAAAGGTATATGATAATAAATGTCTCATATTTTCGAATACAGTTGCGAAACTGTTTGAGTTGCCGAAAATACAAAAGGCATCGTCGCTTTCGCTGCGGTCAATGATCGACACCGTATCAGCTGTATATGACTCCTTGTTGTCTTTGGGTGATGATAAAAATATTTCAAATGCGATGTTGATACATTTCGTAATGTCGAAGGTTGATCCCACTACGCAGTCAAAATGGGAGGAGCAACTTGATTACGACAAGCTTCCGCTGTGGAGTGAGTGTGAAGCGGCTCTCAATAAGAGATACCAGCACCTCTCATCTGAAGAAGCCTCGACATCGTCAAAATCGCACGACACCCAAAGGCAAAGCAACAAGAGTGCTGAAAAGCCAAAATCTTCTTTTGTTGCTGCGAAAGCTAAGCCAACTACTTGTTTCCACTGCAACTCCAAAGACCACTTTCTACCCACCTGCCCTAAATTTAAAACTCTCTCTCCTCAGCAGAGATTCGAATTCGCGAAATCGGTCCCATTGTGTATAAATTGCTTACGCAAGGGACATACGGTTTCTAAATGCAAATTAGAACGGTGTCGAGTTTGTAACCGGTCACATCACACCATGTTACACCAATACCCGATATCGTTCGAAACAACACCACAACCTTCGACCTCACAAACTATGCACACAGTGAGCGTGCCTTAGCGCGTCATGTTAGCGACAGCGGTGGTCAAGGTAAAAACTTGCTCCGGTGATTATGTGTCAGCTCGTGCGTTACTTGACTCAGGGTCTCAAGTAAATTTCATGACTGAAGAGCTGGCACAAAGGCTGCGAATTCGGCGAGAGAAGGCGACATTAAATGTCATCGGGATTGGTAATGCCACCCAAAAGGTTCGGTCAAAAGTTAGTGCAGTCATAAAATCCCGAGTTAACAACTTCGAGTTTCTCGCAGATTTTTGGGTAATCGGAGCGATTTCGGCAAATCACCCAGATCGGGCTGTTGACACCACAGGTTGGAAAATTCCAGCTAATATTGAATTAGCTGATCCGGGGTTCTATAAGTCCTCAAAGGTCGATCTTTTGTTGGGAGCCGAAACATTTTTCGATCTTCTGTCGGTTGGTCAAATTAAAACTGATCCAAGGTTCCCAACACTGCAAAAAACACTTTTGGGTTGGGTTATTTCAGGCAAATACGTCTCCCACCAAAGTGAGCATTCTCAAGCTAGCAGTGCCTTATGCAAAGCTGAAGATGATTCTGAAGCAATTGATTCTGGGCAATGGAAGAAAACCCTTCAGAATCACAAGCTACAAAGTTCACTGCCGAACAAAGGGAATGCGAGGAATACTTCGTTAAGACTACTGAAGTCTTACCGTCGGGACGGCTTCAAGTAAGATTGCCGTTCAAAACTGACCAAAATGCGTTGGGTCAGTCATTTGAAACCGCAGCTCGGCGGTTTCAGGCGCTGGAGATACGTACGTTGAAAGATCCAGAACTTCGTCAAATGTATCTGGACTTCATGGAAGAGTACTTGGCATTGGGCCACATGAGCCCCACTGATAATAAAATCCCGAGTGAAGCCCACTATTTCATTCCGCATCAGTGTGTCTTAAGACCATAAAGTACGTCGACGAAACTCCGCGTTGTTTTCGATGCGTCGAGTCGGACGTCAACACAAATTGCGTTGAATGACATTTTGATGGTTGGACCGACCATTCAAGAAGTACTTTTTTCGACGCTACTTCGCTTTCGAATGCATGGTATGCTATTACGGCGGACATCACTAAGATGTATCGCCAAGTTCTTGTAAATGAAAATGATAGAAATTTTCAATTAATAGTGTGGAGAAAGCATCCATCCGAGCCTCTGCAAATTTTTCGTTTAAACACCGTGACCTATGGCACTGCGCCAGCTCCATTTCTCGCAACACGGTGTTTGCAGATGCTAAGTGATGTGAATGCACAAAAATATCCACTCGGTGCCAAAGTAATAAGTACCGATTTTTACGTTGATGATCTGTTAACCGGATCTGAAGATTTTGAATCCCTCGGCAGAGTTCGCTGTGAGGTAACTGACATTCTAAAGTCGGCAGGATTCCAGCTAGCTAAGTGGTTCTCTAACCACCCAAGTTTTTTCGATAGTCAGAGTCTGGAAAAATCGTTAAGTTTCAACGATTCAGACTCCACTAAAACGCCGGGAATCCACTGGTCGCCAAAAGACGACTTATTTCGGTTTAGACTGGATGATACATTTGATGAGTTACGAGCTACAAAACGAAATATTTTATCGGTATCTGCCCGACTCTTTGATCCTCTTGGTTTGCTGGCCCCACTAGTGACCTCAGCTAAAATCTTATTGCAAGAGCTGTGGATTAAGAAACTAGATTGGGATGAGTCGATTCCGTTGTATCTCAACAGCAGTTGGCAGAATTTTAAAGCGAATTTGTTGCAGTTGCCTTCAATCAGCATTCCTCGGTTCGTTTATACTGAGTCGAGTGCTAATTGTCAAATACACGGCTTCGCCGACGCCTCAATAAGGGCTTAAGGTTGTTGTATTTACATTCGAAGCCAATTCGCTAATGATGTTAAATGCATTCTGCTAACTGCAAAATCCAGGGTTGCTCCGCTGAAGACTAAGTCTCTTCCTCGTTTAGAGCTCCTGGCAGCGCATCTTTTGGCCAAGTTATGGTAACGCATTGCGCCAATGTTGAATCGACCTATTGACAGCATAACATTCTGGACAGACTCCGAAATAGTTTTGCATTGGATAAAAACACATCAATCAACGTTGCAAACTTTCGTTGCAAATAGAGTGTCCGAGATTCAAGAGTTGACTCAAAGTGCTTCGTGGCGGCATGTGCCAACTAAACAAAATCCTGCGGATCAAGTGTCTCG
>NW_023474998.1:0-3337 GCF_013731165.1 Rhagoletis pomonella
GTTTTTATGTATACATATATGTATGTACGATACGGCAATTTAATATATTTAGTATACTTTATTGGCTACTGAGTTTTTTACAAAGTTTAGAAATTTTAAGTTTGTGAATTTTGTTGTTGAATAAACTATCATTTTTTAAAACATAAGTTTAATGAAATTAAATTAAAAAATTTCTCATGCACGTACATATGTACTTATAAAAATAAATTTCATAACTCATTATCATTTGTATTTATTTATTCATTATTTTTTTATTATATTTTATTATTTTCGTTTCATGTTCATAAGACAAATCTATATACAGATGCGTGCAACTAATTAGCAACGAAATTCAAAACGATATTGCTTGCAAATTATGTTTATTTATTTATTTTTAATAATTTTCATTTAAAATGTATTTCAATCTATTTCAGAAACCACAATAACCAAAGTTGCAAAGCTTGCACAAATTCAAATAATCAAACTTCAAAAAATTGTCATCAAAATTTCAAAATTTTTAATTAGAATATTGAGAAAATTTTCACGTATGCAGTTTTGTAGCCCATTCAATTTTAGTATAATAAAGTGCAAGTTTCAAGTCGCTAAAGATTACCGTTGATTTTTTAGAATTTTTTTTTGTGGAGAGTGTTGCGCATTTTCTTCCAAATAACACATGATCAAAATATTTTACTATAATAATTCATCAATTGAGAACGGTTGGGCCGATTTGGCTAATTTTTTTTTCAGTTGTTCGTAATTCCACGGAGAAGGTTTTTACGAAAGAAAATTTTGGGAAAACCCTCCGGTGGACCAGGGACCGATCTATTCGAAAAAATCGTATTTATGGTCCGATTTGCTTAAAATTTGGTACCTAGGTAGCTTATTGTCTAGATTAACACATAGGATGCTTTTTTTCCGGGAAGTGGACCAGGGACCGATCTATTCGAAAAAATCGTATTTATCGTCCGATTTGCTTAAAATTTGGTGCGTAGGTAGGTTTTTGCCCAGATTAGCATATAGGATATTTTTTTTTCGGGAAGTGGATTATGGACCGATCTATTCGAAAAAATCGTAGTTATGGTCCGATTTGCTTAAAATGTTTGATACGTAGTTAGCTTTTTGCCTAGATTAGCATATACGATTCTTTTTTACCGGGTAATTTCACTTCTTCTTCTTATCCGCCATATTAGCTATCTAACAGAAAACGTGTTTCGTATGTTTTGTTGTACCAACTTTTTCAAAAAAAGTCCAGCTTTTGACGTTGGAAAAATAAAACAAAGGAAAGCCAAACATATAAGTAGAGAATTTCCTAATGTTTTTCAATCATTTTCTTCATAACTGCTGCTTCCGTGGATATTGCAACACACGGAATAGATGTAATAATGCAGCTATAGGAGCCACCTCATACCACAGAATTTATCGGCCGCCTATTTAAATAGTAGGGCTCCCTTGAAATATGTACATGAAGATGTATGGAGGTGCGCACACTACACCAACTTAATTGCTCCAACCAATTAGTTGTGGTGCAATGGAAAGACTAGCAAGCCCAACTAAATCGGCGGCCGATAAAGTCCGTGGTGTGCGATGGATCTAAAACATTTTAAACAAGAAATATTGCAGTCACATTTTCGTTTTTAGGATTTTTATTCATGTGATTAGCAGTGGCAAGAATGTACGTATGTATTAAATAAGTATATATATAAAAATGGTGTGAAAAATGTATAGTAATTAATCAATTGTCGGCCGCTGTGGTGCTGTGGTAAGCAGTGCGCGCTTCCACTCCGCAATGCCTGGGTTCAAGCCCTAGTCAAAGCAACATCGCAAAAAAATATAGAAAAAGGTTTTTTCTTAACAGCGGTCGTCCCTCGGCAGGCAATGGCAAACCTCCAAGTGTATTTCTGCCATGAAAAACAGCTTCTCATAAAAATACAATGGCCGTTCGGAGTCGGCGTAAAACTGTAGGTCCCTCCGCTTTGTGTGACAACATCAAGGCGCACGCCACAAATCGGAGGAGAAGCTCGGCCAAACACTAACAAATGTGTAAGCGCCAATCTATTATTATTATTAATTAATCAATTGAGAACGGTTGGGCCGATTTGGCAAAGTTTTTCTTTTAGTTGTTCGCAGTTTCCAGGAGAAGGTTTTTGCGATAGAAAATTTTGGGAAAACTTTCCGGGAAAGTCGGGAAATTGGAAAAATTGAAAATTGATTTTTTTGTATGGAAGTTTTTGCGCAATTACTTCGGGATGGCTTTCGAATGGTGAAATAGGAAATTCTGCAAAAGTCGGAAAAATCCAGAAGAACGCGAAATATTTGAATTTTTTCCGACGAAATTTTGTATTTTATCGCATGATTTGATGATTTTGGACAATGTTAAGGTGGAAAATTCGTTGTGAAGCTTGGGAAATTTCGGATAATTGTGAAATTCATTGTGAACATGAATCAATTGGGAACAATTTTCTCCTAAATATGTTTCATAACCGATTCGAATGGTTGCTGCTTTTTTGGAAAGGTGTTTAGAAGAAGTGCACAAAGTTTTAATTTTTCCGATACGTGGGGCAGGGGTTGAGGTACGCTAAAAAATGCATTTGGTACGTAGGTAGCCTTTTGCCTAAATTAGCATATGGGATCCATTTTTCCCGTTAAGTAGGCCAGGGACCGATCTATTCGAAAAAGTCTTATTTATGGTCCGATTTGCTTGAAACTTGGCAGGTAGGTAGCTTATTATCAGGGTTAAAATATTGGTTACTATTTTTCTGATAGTTGGACCAGGGACCGATCTATTTCAAAAATTCTTATTTATGGTCTGATTTGCTTGAAATTCGATACCCGTATTATAGATATGCGTAGAATAGAATTGAGTCATTGTTTTACAGTTCGAAAGGTTTTTGAAGGCGCCGCAAACATGCGGGTATTGGTTATTTAACAATGTTTATTGGGATGTATCTGATTTTAAAACTTAGACGCTTCTATATTCAGCACTGCCTTCTTCGTATATATTTTCTTATTATTGATTTTAGTCAATTTGTTACAGCGAATAACGTTTTTATTTTTATATAACTATATAACGCGAGACATATGTATGTAGGTATATCATGCATACGTCCCATATTCTGACATACATAAGCACGAAGACGAATGCACGCACGAACGACGAGGAAAAACGATTGAACGATCCAGAACAGGATTTTCTTCATAATATCATTATTTTATTTATATTAGCTCTACTTTCCAGATTTTTAGCTGGGTATTTTCATTTAACTACTACCGACCACGAACCGCACTAGCCTTCTTACCGAGACCGAGGACGCCACACAGCACACACTATACTATAGTGACTATAGTATGACTGACTATC
>NW_023474999.1:0-3337 GCF_013731165.1 Rhagoletis pomonella
TGAAAAACCCTGGCGACTTAATGGGTATCGACTCGATAAGTGCACCAGTGTTTTTTATTGGAAAAATAAGAAAACAAAAGCACCAGGTTTTAGTTTGAAATACAATTAAGTTTGACGGTTTATTTAATAGGTATATTAAAATTCAAGGGGGGCTTACAATATTACCTTGATTATGAAGTGGTGTGGTGGCGGAACGTCCGTAATCGCTGGTGATTGAAATCCAATAGAAAGTTTAAAAAGTTAGAAACTGAAGTCGAACCCTCTAAACCAATGATGGGCAAAACGCTACTCGCGAGTAGCGTCTGCGTCGCAGCGCTTATACGTATACAGAAACGACGCAGCGAATTTCAATTCAGTCTGCTTTCAGTTTTCATGAGAGTGACTCCACGCTTCGCCGTTGAATATTTTTATTCGTAATTTTAGCGCGTTGTTGCCACCTATATATGTAACAATGCCCAAAATGGCTGCGTATGAGTGCCAATTACAGTTTTTAGTTTTAAGAAAAGCCAATAACGCCCAATGCTTGTTATGTGGTAATACGACTACTTGGAATCGTACTTTTAATATAAGGCGACATTATTTGTCATGGTAAAAAAGTCAAACTGCCGAACTGTGTAAACCAATTTAAAGTTTTTTGTAATGGGTTTTATGTATATATGTATGTACGATACGGCAATTTAATATATTTAGTATACTTTATTGAATACTGAGTTTTTTACACAGTTTAGAAATTTTAAATTCGTGAATTTTGTTGTTGAATAAACTATCATTTTTTAAAACATTAGTTTATTGAAATTAAATTAAAAAACTTTTCATGCACGTACATATGTACTTATAAAAATTAATTTCATAATTCATTATTTGAAATTATTTCTTCATTATTTTTTTATTATATTTTATTATTTTCGTTTCATGTTCATAATACAAATTAAATATAAATTTGTAAGAGCGTTTTCTAACACGCGCAAAAAACGACGCGCTTTTGTACAATATAGAAAAGTGGCAACTGTTACTCAGCGCGATTCACGAATACCATGACAAAATGAGACTGTATTGGTGTGCCCATCTATGCTCTAAACGGTTTGAAGAGTTCCGTTTTCAGGGGAAATTTAACGAAGGTGCACTGACAGGAAAAGTGCAGTTTTTCTTTTTGTCTTGTTTCACATACATACATACATACATGTGTGCATCTGTTAAATTAACATTAGGGTGGTACACCCGATAATTTACTTTAAGTACTTGATTTAGCGTGGAGGCCTAAACATACCGGCCCCCTTGCTATAAGCAACGTTTCAAAGATGGTTCAGCCACCACACCTTACATTTACATTTATTTACATTGTAAATTATGTTCTTTAACTTTGTGAATTCTGCCGCAGATTGGTCCTTGCCCGGGGATCTAGTCCGCACGTTCTCCGGTCCTCCTTGCAATCTCTAGCTACGGGGAAAAATGGAAGAAAAAGCTAATAGGAAAAAAAAGGTGTGGTTGATCATTTCATTGCACTTTTATTTAAATTCGGTATGTATTCATGAATACTAAATATAAAATTTTAACTGTTTGTCACATTTGGTGAGCTCCTGATATAATCAGCCCGAACATGGAAGCTTGCGCCAGTAAACCGCCGATCGTTGTTGGCGGAGTGCCACATACCATGACCTGGGCGTATACATCAGCGCCAAGTGTTAGTCGAGTGGGGGTGGCCCGATAGAACTGTGGATCCGCCAGACGCATAAATTGAAACGGCGTCGCTATCGTTGGGTCGATGTTAGCCGCGGGGCTGAGTCGGTTGTATCGCGTAACTAGCCTGGCCTGAGTAATTACTCGTTCCGCGACCCCGTACTTTCCTCGCAGCACGAGGGAACATGTTTTCGCGCGGGCGTTGCTGACTTCGAGCTGAAGCTCCCGTGCTAGGTCCCTGTCGATGGTACTGCTGGGGGCGCAAGACTCAATCAACGCCCGCACCAGATGAAGTCGGCCGCCTGACTCGATTCGTACAATTGCGGTTGGGGCGATGGCTACGAATGAGTGCATTATTGGTGCTGGAACCGCGATTGTTTTTAACTTGCCTGTCCGGAATCCACACGATGGAATGCGTTGGATGGTGAGGGAGGAACGGTCGCCACGTCGGTGTCGTGCGGCCCTTATTGCTTGCCAACGCGACGAGCGAAAAGGACGAGTTTCCGCGCCATCACGCTGGCTGCAATTACGCTTGCGCCAAAATGAGCGAAAAGGACGAGTTTCCGCGTCATCTCGGTGGCCAGAATTGGTTCCGCGCCGATATGAGCGAAAAGGACTAGTTTCCGCGTCATTTCGTTGACCGCCCGTTGGCTGTGTGTGTGTGTGAGCACTGCTGGCATGGGACTGTCTGCTTCAAGTTCGTGCTGTAGCGGCGGTCGAATCTTGCGGGTTTTCAAGCCGCCGTCTGGTGGTGAAGGGATTATCTCTTCCCGTCTTTCCACCTCTTCTGCCTCTACCTGCTTCGCCCATGACGTCGTTTGGTCGGAACCGTAGAGCGAAATCGCTCCGTCAGAGCCGTCGTCGTTATCGGGGTGATATTCCGTCGTTTCCCTTGGATCGCCGTAGTCTTCAATATGCAGGGAGGTATGGTGCTTTTCGTCGCAGCGGTGGCATCGGTCATTGCTTCCACATATTTCGATCCGATGGAATGGCGACAAACAGTTGGGACAGTACCGATGTATCAAAATCGCCCGCAACCTTTCCTCTGCGGATTTCCCTCGGTATATGGGGCAGAGTCGTACTCCGTGGTTGTTACCGCACAACCGACAAGGAATCTTAAAATGATCGACACGTTTTTCGGTCTTAGTGCGGGTGGCCGTGAAGCGAGGCATTCTGTAAAGTTAAACCCCCTTTTTATCGCCGTATGCACAATTATGGTTCATTGTGTATTTTAAAACCTTAGCTGGGTGGCAAGTTATACATATATACATACGCATATTTAATTGCTAATGATTTACATTTCTTATTACTATTTTTATTTTACTTTATTATGTTATTTTTATTTTTTATTTTTTGAGGACTAATTCCATGCCCTGCAGTGTATAGTGGCTGAATAATAATTCGCTTATATCGTACACTAGGTGAGAGAATGACTACCCTGCAAGAACAGTGACCATCATTTGACAAATCATTTGACTGGCAAGGCTGATAGAGATTTCTGTCACTGGCTACCTACAAGTTTCTATCACATTCTAAAGGGCAGTGTGAAAAATCTGATGTAAACATTTGTGTACATATGATCTTCCGTCTTCCTCCAACTTATGGCCTTATATATTGGTCTCTTTTTAACCAACGCAAAATTTGCAAATGTGTTAGCAAG
>NW_023475000.1:0-3337 GCF_013731165.1 Rhagoletis pomonella
TAAAGGCTTTTCGACTGGTTTATCTTATTTTATCATTGCACTTTTGTTTTGAAAATGTGGCTTTATTTTATTGCTAAATGTGAATGATTAAAAGGAATTACACCTTTTTTGGCACTTTTATTTTTCTATTTGGCGCATTTTGGCACTTTTTTTATCCTCAATATGGCACCTCATAACTAAGGAGAGTTGGCAGCCCTGATTGGAAGATTTCTGCTGTGTTTTGAGGCAACAACTTGTCTGCAGTAAAAAAGCATATAATTTGTGTTTCAAAAGTGTGTGAAAACCAATCAATTAACTTATATGATCTCGGTTCCGATATTAAATAATCAATAATTGTTTATACCCGCATTTTGGCACATTGTCGTCGTTCTCCTTAGCTGCTTTTAATTGACTGCTGGCGGAGGCATAAATACAGTGTAAGAAAATTCTTTTTTTATAATTGTTTCCTTATAGAAAAGTTGGGTTCTTTTCCACCTTAGACATTCCGAATTCGTTCAAAATATGCTAATTTAAAACACAGAATTCTTTCAGTGCTCCTCCGGGGTTTTTGGACATGTACTGTTTCTTCAATTTAATAGTGTTCGCAAGTTATGGATCATTTCTCCACTCTTTCTTCAAATATTTCTCATATTCCAGCTGTGCGCAGGCGTTTAGTTTTTCGCATCGTGTTTTTACATATTCGTAATTTAAATTTTTTTTTAATAGAATCACTTGGTAGTAGTTCATGATTGTGTGTGGATTAATATCACAACACTGAGGATTTGGCAAAAGCATTTTTCTTCTATTAAAAAACAACACTTACGGGGCAATGTTTATTGTAAGAACAATATTTTTTTCTATGAATCGACATACTTTAAGCATTGTTGACGCTATTTCCATTTGAATGAGGAAATAGCGTCAATGACTTTATTTCCAAATTTTTGTTGACTTTATTTCGCTTTTGAAAAGGTAATAATGTCAATTGACTTTATTTCGCACCAGGGTGGGAAATAAAGTCAATTGACATTATTTCCATTGACCTTATTACCTGTCACCGGAAACTGACAGAAAAAATCCATTTTTCATTTAAATTCTATGGCGCATAATCATAGTTGCATTTATTCTGCCCTGCGCCCGGGCAGTCAAGTTTTCGAGTTCTTTTCTCAGCATCTTCACATGCGTATTGCATGCTCTTTCTTTAAAATGTTGAACTCTGATAATTAGGGATGTGCCGGGTATCCGGTAGATATCCGGAATCCGGTCTATCCGGCCGTTTTTTGGTTATCCGGTTATCCGGCCGGATACTGGCTAATATCCGGCCGGATTCCGGATATCGATTATAGAAGATTCAATTCAGAAATTTAACCCAGATTTTGTATTTTTGTAATCCAATTTAATAGTATCTAATTAGTAATCAAAATTAACAATTTGTATATTAGTAGTTTTGACTTTCATCAAATTTGACAGTCGTTTGACATGTGCTGTGGACCGTGTAAAGTGCAAGAAAAGAAAATAATTCGACTTCATTTTAGAACTAATAAATTATTTCAAAAATCTCCAAAACCTTTTTTGTGGTGATACAACTTCAACAAAAACTGAAATTTTATGGGTTTTTTGACGTGTTTAAGTCAAACCATCTAATTACACAGACATATCTGTGCACAATAATTTAAATAAAAACACATAATTGAAGTTGAGTTTTGTGCTTGGTGCGTTTTTGGTGCTTTTGTTTTTAGTTTGAAGACTTCAAATTAGAAAATCTTAAAAAAATGGAAGCAAAATTTATAGCAATCGTAAGTGTGCTAAGCAATTTTACAAAAATTTAAACAAAATCATGGCACAGGGACAATCATAAGCGACAACGAAATATGTGCAGCACCTTCAATCATGCCAGAAGAAATCGACCGTTGTGCAAGAAACATTGATTTTTATTAATTTGAATCGGCATCCTTACAATAAAATTATGTATTCATATAAAGTCCATAAAATACACCAATAAAAATTTGGTGCTTTTTCAAATTCAAAATTTGGCAATACTGCCTTTTGTTCGATGCTAAGTATACGACTTAGTATTAGTATTAACAAATGAATACAAAGCTTTCTTAAGCTCCAAAACGAAAAACTGAAATTTGATGGGTTTTTTGAAGCGTGTAAGTTAAACCATCTAATTACATAGAAGACAGTTTGATCAAACAATGTGACCATGTAAGGTCCATATAAGGCATCAACACACATGTGCGATTCTGATGGTGCAAATCTGTTCCGAAAAAATTACAACAATGACGCAATTATTTATTGGAACATTCACAGCTCTTCATTTCGTCGTGCCGAAATTGCAAACCTACGCGTTCGGAAACGAAAAGGGTTAATAGGCGGGTTCTTTATAAAACAAAAACAAGTAAGAGCACCGCTGTCTTCGGCTATGCCGAAGGCTTCATATCTTTCATGAGCATCTGAAAATTTTACTTTAATAGATTACTGCATTTGAAAAAAATTATATATTTACTGAATACATAGATAGAGATACATATCTAAAAAACCATATCTAAACAATCAGAGGTATGGATGATACACCTTATATAGCAGCAATCTAAGTAATTTTCACTGCTGTGTGATCGGTATGTAAACCGGTAACACAATTTAGACTCCTACATAGAGGAGATATATCGTAATAACTGGTATCTGAATAATCAGAGGTATAAGAGATAAAGCTTATACAGCATAGATTTTGACGATTTTCTCAGTAGACTTTGTATTATTATTTATAGAATAGCTTACGAAATTAATCTGTTATAGCGGTCCAAAAAATGAGTTTTTCAGTAAAACCCCATGTCTGAACAATCAGTTTTATGGAGGACATAAATAGGTTACAGTGACCCGATCTTTGTTAATTTACCTGTAAACTTGCTGTTGGTAATTAGTGAAAATATTGTGAAATTTCTAGCTGCATATATGGAGAAGTTATAAGAAAGAATCTCGAATCTGAAAAATCACTTGTATGGAGGCTATAGATTATAGTGACCCGATCTTCGCCATTTTCACTGTAAGTATTGTTTTGATAATGGGTGGAAATATTGCGAAATATCATGTTCCCAGCTGTATAAATGGAGGAGTTATAACGAAAATTCTCATAACTGAACAATCAGTTGTACGGGGGATATATGTTAACAATGAGTGAAAAGGGCGCGAATTTTCATGTTCCTAGTTGCATAAATGGAGAAGTTATCTCAAAAAATCTCATATCTGAACAATCAGTTGTATGGTGGATATAGGTTATAGCTACCCGATCTTCGCCATTTTCACTGAAAATGTTCTTTTTATAATGAGTGACAACAGTGCCAAATTTCATGTTCCTAGC
>NW_023475001.1:0-3337 GCF_013731165.1 Rhagoletis pomonella
GTTTAAATTTTTTGCGAGTTTAAATTTTTTGCGAGTTTAAATTTTTTAGAGTTTAAATTTTTTAGAGTTTAAATTTTTTAGAGTTTAAATTTTTTAGAGTTTAAATTTTTTAGAGTTTAAATTTTTTAGAGTTTAAATTTTTTAGAGTTTAAATTTTTTAGAGTTTAAATTTTTTAGAGTTAAAATTTTTTCGTTTTAAAATTTTTTGGTTTTAAAATTTTTTCGAGTTTAAATATTTTCGAGTTTGAGTTTTTCGGGTTTGAATTATTTCAAGTTTGAATTTTTTGAGTTTGGATTTTTTTTTGAGTTGGAATTTTTTCGAGTTTGAAATCTTTCGGGTTTGAATTTTTGAGTTTAAATTTTTTCGAGTTTGAATTTGCTCGAGTTTGAAATTTTTCGGGTTTGAATTTTTGAGTTTGAATTTTTTCGAGTTTGTATTTTTTTGAGTTGGAATTTTCTCGAGTTTGAAATTTTTCGGGTTTGAATTTTTGAATTTAAATTTTTTCGAGTTTGAAATTTTTCGGGTTTGAATTTTCTTCGAGTTTAAATTTTTTCGAGTTTGAAGATTTCGAGTTTTCCACTTATGCCGAATTTCCACTTGACTTCGAAATGACAACTTTTTTACCATGTAAACATGAGCGTGTGAAAGTGCACTGCACATATATTTTTTAATGCCTAATATTGCCTTTAAAATGACATGTGGTGTTCATTGTAAATTCGGTATTATTCAAGTTTAAGGGAATCGCCTAACCGTGAATTATTGATATGTTTTTTTTTTTCAAAGCGTCGTCTTCATTTATATCTACGATTTGTTTTGCACAAGGGCAATCATTGATACATTCAACTTGGTGCTGAAATCAAATAAATTTTACGCAAATTCTCTTCTATTAGCACTCAATTAAAATAAGTTAAGACAATACAAATGAATTATTACTTATATTAAATGACATTTTACAGTACAGGAAAGAGATAAAAAAGAAAAACATAAATATATATATACTTAAGTAACACACATACATACACATACATAAATGCCCTCATACTTCGAATTGTTTTTGGTTTTTACAATTAATTTCCCTACTCATGCAGTGATAAACCTTTCGTTTCCAACACGCATAGCCACATATTTGTTTTATTATTTTAAAACTAATTTAATTACCTCGTCATTCTTTTTTTCTACTTGGTATACTCGAGTAAGTGTAGCATGTTTTCTTTTTGTTTATTTAACGTCCTTATGTTCTTTTTTTGGTTCATTTTGAATTTTATGTTGTTTCATTTGTACTTTTTTTTTTCTTATAATTATTTCCTCCAATTTCAACCCTCTGCAAAACGTATAATTAGCCCGACAAATTGAATTGAATTGAATTTGAATTTGAATTACAAGTATGTATATACTGAAATCTGTGTTAAATGCGAATTGTTCATGCAAACATTTGTTGTGGATTATGAAACGAAACGAAAAACCAAATTAAACGATGTAAAAAATGGAAATTTTCAAATGGCGAAACACGCAAAATTTTTTGCATTTTTATATCACATGGCAAACGACGCGTCTGTCTACAACTACTACAACTAAATACGACCGACCACTACTACAACTACATAATGCGAAATCAACAAATTTTTGAAAACGTACAACAACTTACATATGTTAAATACATATCTATCTTTATATGTATGCTTATGCATTTATGCGTGATATGTCAACACAGATTTGCCAGATTTTGACTATGAGACAGCGATTTATTATGGCGATTCAAATGTGAATATTGGCGAGCCATTCTCAATCACATGCATAGTCCCCTTGGCCGATCCCATATTTTGGCTCAAAGATGGCGAGCCAATAACGCGGCATAATCTACGACACGGACGCGATGAGCATTCGTATACGCTGTCGGAGAGTGCCATTGAGGGTGAGTATAAAAAAAAGCAGTGGGTGTTTAGCCAAAAACAGGAATTTTCTTCATACATATAAAAAAAATGCTACCACATTACTTAGTAAGAGATTAAATATTGTAGACCATGCAGCGCCTTGCGTGTAAAAAAGTAAATAATTTGCTTTTAGCAAGCATTTTTGTTTTCATTGCTCAGATGATATATATGTTTTTTTGTTTGTTTGGTTTTTTTTTTTAAGCTTTAGCAAAGTAAATGAGTCACAAAAGGAATGAAAAAAATGATCGATGAAAATGTTGTGGTTTAATGGCTGAACATGCGATTTCATTGTCCAAAAGGTGAATCAAAAAATGGCTAATAGAGTAACTTTTTTTTAAGTATTCCGTGTAAAATTCAAATCTTTTATATGTGTAGTGGAGTGAAATATCGTCAGCAAAAAGCTGTCATCAATTTAATTGTCAAATAATTGAAATTCGCAATTTTCAATAAATTTTAAAACGTTTATTTATTAGCTGCCACTTTTCCGACAAATTTAACAGGACAATTCTGGTAGCTGTCTTTGAAATCGCCACAGTCTTTCGTAAGGCAAAAAACTTTCATAAGACAATTGTCAATTCTCTCAACTATCTTTAAAAGATCTGTCTGTCTTTCGAGAAACTGATTGCAAGGTTTGCTGCCGAGGAGGCCTTAGCGTCTTTTAGCAATAAGTTTTTTAAAAATTAAATTAAATAAAAAACTATATACTTTTCTATTTAAAACAATAAAAACTAAAAACTTGAAAAAATCTATAGAAGAAAAAAAAAATAAAGAAAAAATAAATAAAAGAAAAAAGAAAAAAACAAAAAAGGGAAAAATAAGTAAAGTAAAAAAGTGAAAATAAATAAAATAAAAAATAAAAAATAAATAAAATAAAAAAGGGGGAGAAAAATAAAAAAAATTATGATATAAAAAAGAAAAAATAAATAAAATAAGAAAAATATAATATTAAAAAGAGAAAATAAAAAAATATAGTATAAAAAAGAGAAAACAAAAAAATAAGATAAATAAAATAAAAAAGAAAAAATAAATAAAATAAAAGGGAAACAATAAATAAATAAAAATTAAATTAATTAATTTTCTAAAAATTGGGTGAATTAAAAAATATTTGTAATTTTTAAAAATATGAAATCCAATAATTAATTAAAAAAAGAAAAAAAAATTTTAAGAAAAATTAATAAACTTTATTTAAAAGAGTACGTTTTTTCCCTTTTGAAATCTTAAAATCTTAATTGAAAGGCCTGGTACCGAGAAGGTCTTAGCGTCAGAAAATAATGAAAATAAAGTAATAAAAAACGAAAACAAAATAGAAAATAAATAAAACAATTTTCTGAAGATTACGCGCAATTAAAAACAAAAAAATATTTTTTTGTTTTTAAAACACTAGAATCTAAAAGTTAATGAAAAA
>NW_023475002.1:0-3337 GCF_013731165.1 Rhagoletis pomonella
TAGCCGGGCAAAACATTACTATCTCGGAGTTACGTCAGGTGACAGTTAGGGTTCGTCAGACTCAGTATTGGTAGAATAATAAGTTTAGTTCTATGATGCGGGACCACTGGAGTTAATGCTTGAGCTATTTTCTGCGTCAGTATTCGCTTGTAATGCTAGGTAGATCAGTTTTGCATAGTCGGTCTCCGCAACAACAAGTCTACTGATTTAGTCAGTACAGAGTCGGCTCCTATCACTCTTGTATTTGTAAAGCAATGAATTTAATGTTTTAAAAGGTTCAATCTGGGGTTTCAGTAAGTCAAGTGGGTTTTCGTAATTCTGGTAGAAGAAATAAAAGTTAGGTCAGAGTTTGCTTAGCATATTCGACTCGAAACTCAATCCCGGTTGCGTAACTAAGTGTGGGTTGAAGTAGCGTTCTTTGCGAATTGCTTAAGTCAGGATTATGCCGAGTAAACTCTGGGAAAATTTCAAGTCCGGTGTTGCGGTGGTTCTCTATTGTTTTAGGCCAGAGAAGCCTACCTCACAAAGTGCCGAACTTAGTCAGTCTTAACACCCTGCCCCCACTAGTTCAACACCACTAAGAAGAACACAGGGCAGGCTGTCCTGAAAAGGACACTTGCCCGCGAGTTTATAGCCGTCTGGCGGCTGGGGAAAACGTGTATATATTTATTTTGTTTCCTATTCATTATGGCTTTGCGGCCCAAGAGACATTTTCTTAAAGGAGAACTCGTCAAAACTCCGAAATGAAGTAGACATTTTGATAAGGAGAACTCGTCAAACCTCCGAAATGCATTAGACATTTTGATAAGAAGAACTCATCAAAACTCCTAAAAGACCATCCTAATGGGGGTGCGGATTGTCAGGCAGTTCACGACTCCCGGTGGGAGCGCGCGTGAACGTCCTATGAATATAGATGCTCGGGGAGGATACTGGGCGGTTTGTCCCCGACCGCCAAAGCGCCCAGTGAAAAGGACAGTAAGAGAAAAAAAAAAGATACTCTATTCACAATCGTTGGCTAAAGTTAGCCACCCCCCAATTGCCGAACTTAGTCGGTCTTCACAGTACGGCCCCTCCGCTAGTCCAGTAGCTCGTTTCTGTTCCGATTTTCTACCTGGGCGAATTCATATATGAACTCGCCGCTTTGTTCTCTACTGCAAAGAGTAGTAATGAGTGACGTATATTCCCTACCAGCAGAGAAATGATTATCAGGGAAGAGTTACAGAAGCGAGTTACAGCCCTACATGACTTAGCTTCGAGGAAAAGTCATGCAAAGTTGGACCCCGGGTAGCCTGCGGGCGGTCAAGGTTTTACCCTATCGCTAAGTTTAATATTTGCAAAAACGTGTATATATTACAATTTTAGGAAAACGTGAGTAGTAATATTGGAAAAAAAAGACTTTACTTTCGGATCTCTCTTCGTGACAGATGACATTGTCACGGCCGGATGTCAGATGCACGGAACCTACCGATCGGTTTGCCATTCAAGTTCTCTAATTCGTACAAAGCATTGCCTACCTTTCGCAGAACACGACACTTGATATATTTAGGCAAGCATTTAGCGTTTATGCCTTGCGTAAAATTGCTAAGAGCGAAGTTTTTCCGGAATACTTCTTGTCCTTCCCGGTAATTCACAACCCGCGTACGTTTGTTGTACGTGTTCGCTGCTCTGTCTTGCGCTAGCTCAAGGTTCTTTCGTATGTGTTCGCGAATATTTGCTAACTTGTCAGCTCTGCTTGTAATCGGGACTTCGTCGTGTCTTAGGCTACCCAGTTTCTCCAGTATGCTATAGGCTGACGCATGTTGTATCATATTTTGTCCAAATAACGCGTAGTAAGGCGAGCACTGTATCGACGTATGGTAATCGCTTCTTAAAACCGACAGAATTTGGGGAATATGTTTGTCCCAGTCCATGTGATCTTGTTTATCTTTCAGGAATATTCTAACTTTCGAAACAATCTCTCTGTTCACGCGTTCAGAGGCGATAGCCTGCGGTGAGTATAACCCCGTCTTAATGTGAACAACCCCATAGTTTTCAAAAAACTGCTGCATCTCCTTCGAAATTAATTGCTTCCCGTTATCACTATGGACGAATTGAGGGACCCCGAAAGCTGGAAAAATCTCTGTACTAAAGAAGCTAATTACGTTTGCCGACGTCGCGTTTTGCATCGCCTTCAAAAATACGTATTTGGAAAAATGCTCTAGCGCTATAAACAAAAACTGGTTTCTTCGCTTTGAACCTGGATATGGACCTAAGAAATCGCAATAAAGACGCTGGAATGGCCTCTCGGATACGAAGGCATTGCCCATAGGTGGTCTGGACACTTGATTGGTGGCTTTCACGGCTTTGCAGGTTTCGCAACGGCTTACATAGAGGCGTATGTCCTTTGCCATTTGCGGCCAAAAATATTTCTGCCGAACTCTCTCTAAGGTTTTCTGCCAACCTCCATGGTAACTAGTATTGGAATCGTGTGAGCATTTGATTGCGAGCTCCGTCAGCCCTTCTGGTAACCACAAACGCCAGAGCGGAATCTCTTCCTCTTCCACACCCCTTCCACATCACTCTTTTGTAAACTCCATTTTCGATTACGCGTAAATCGGGTAACCCTTCGTGATTCTTTTCAAATGTTTCACGAAGCTCCGAGTACTCTACGCCGTCAAATTCCGGTGATGCCAAGTCAATTTCTGGAGGTGGAGTAGAGGAGAGTTCGTCCACGTCAAAACGCGAAAGGGTGTCCGGCACAACATTCAATGATCCTTTGCGATGC
The DNA here is from genome assembly GCF_013731165.1 of Rhagoletis pomonella. Lineage (NCBI taxonomy): Eukaryota > Metazoa > Arthropoda > Insecta > Diptera > Tephritidae > Rhagoletis > Rhagoletis pomonella. Next base: position 2,765 of record NW_023475002.1, read on the forward strand.
TCCATCCTAAAGTTGTATCTTTGCAATAGGAGCGACCATCTTTCCAGCCTGCCCCTCAAGTCTTTTTGTGTCATTAACCACTTGAGACTTCATTGGTCAGTAATTATTCGAAAAGGTAATCCTTCTATATATGGTCTGAAACGCTTAACGATAACTACTGCTTCGAGGCATTCCAGCTTGGTGACCGTATAATTCCGCTGAGCATTATTAAGCTTATTCGATACAAAAGCTATGGGATGCTCTGCTCCTTCCTCATCGAGCTGGAATAACACGCCTCCTACTCCTATTTTGGATGCATCACATTGGATCACGAATTCTTTACTAAAATCGGGTTGTGCCAGGACAGGCGCTGAACAGAGTGCAACTTTAAGCTTCCCAAATGCTTCAACTGCCTCAGGAGTTAATTTCAATGGACCAGGTGACTTTCGAAGGCAATCTGTGATGGGACCCGCCAAATCCGCAAAATTGGTAATAAACGACCTGTACCAATTTGCCATTCCTATAAACCTACGAACCTAATGAGGAGACTTTGGAATCGGAAAATCCTTTATCGCATCAATCTTGCATGGGTCT
>NW_023475003.1:0-3337 GCF_013731165.1 Rhagoletis pomonella
TGGCAGCTACTTTCAGTTTATCCTTTTTGAATACAAAATGTTTTTTTAAATTGATTATATCATCATTAGTTGTTCCAAATCCAGTCTATACTTGGTCCACTATTAAGCCTAATCTTGTCCTAAACTCATTTTGAATCCTAACTTTATTCGCAGAAAAGGCGTCTTTGTTTTCTTTGCGAACTTGCCAGCATTTAAATGTTAAACGGTATGCGATGTGGAGTAAACACTCAAAACATCTAATCCAAGCATGCAGTGTAGACAACCCATACTTGTAATGATTAGCGATTGGTACTTTTGTAAAATTAGTAACATTCATTTCGGTCGGTTTGGCATGGCAAATAAAACAGTTACTGGAAGCATTAGTGCCAGTCAAAATATTGGCAACAGATCCATCAATCATGGTGCAATGCATTTGATAAGAAACTTGAATCCCTTTTCCGTTTCGTATTACAACATCATCTTCTAAGTTCTCAATTTTTCTCGACATATCATTATATTCGAATAGAACTAGTTCGCGGTTTTCCTTCTTGAAACTAAACTTAATTGGACGACAATAAAAAGACGATGAGCATTTGTTATTGGTCCATATATTTTTGTTGGATGAAAAATCAATTAACCTGGAAAAAATATTTATTTTTTAATAACTTATATGGCTTGTCGAAAAGATATAAGACCGTCATATCGCAAAATAGCTAATGGAGTAAATTAATTAATTCAGACCAGCCTTTTGCAAAATAATACTGTAAAAAGTTGTCAATGTAAATTAAAATGCCATTTACTGATCTAAACTCGAATTTATTTTTAAAGGCTATTGAATGTTTTTGGAAGACATATTAGATAATTTTTTGTTACCTCAGAGGGACTAGCGCAATGATGAACATAAACTCATCCGTTAATTTGTCGTCACCAAAATTTTGCTTATAGCGGCTATGCCCCGAACTTCCATCCATGCCCCACTTACAAACCAAAGAAGCTTTGGTTATGTCACCATTATCTGGGCTTAGTTCTAAAATACTTTGCGTTGTTTTCAGCAATAATGATTTCAGATCAACTTCGGCTGAATATTCAGTCGATTTAATCGTTGGCAGCAAAGTTTGTTTTTTTGTTTGCAATGCGTTTAAGCTCGGTATACAATCTTTATGCAACCGGTTTATTTTTGCACGTAAACTATTATATTTACGATCTGATAAGTTCAGATCTATGTATAGTGCTTTCAGAACATTCAACTTTGCTTGCTTTTTTCATTTTTTTCAGAGCATACTCGAGCTCTTCGATGGAATAGTTTTTCAACAAATGCTCTACCCTTCGATTTTTTGTTCTCCGTGAAGCTTCGCAAAATTCTTCTTTAGAAGGTCTTCCCCGTTCAGCACATTTATCCTTATTTCCATTGGAATCCGGAAGGGAAAGGAATGTCCAATTTAGCCATTTAGAATATGTTTTTTCAAAAGCGCTTTTTTTTTTTAATTCCACTTATTTTTCATCTCACTATTAAAAAGTTTTATTTTTTGATTCAAAAGTGCTTTGTCGCATTTAGCGTGTATTAATTTGTCTTCAAAAAATGCAGATAATGCAGACACTCTATCTGATGGACGAGTAGAAATCCAGATATCAGCTAAAATTGAGTTTTTTATAATTGAATTCATATTAATATTAGTTTTTACACTATTTTACGCTTCACTACACAGCACAGAACACTACCGCGTGTCTACAGTAATAAACTTTACTATTTTTAAAGAATGTTTTGGCATTTAAGTAATGGAAAATACTGTGGTAACTGTAATCAGTGAATTTTTTTTTTTTGCAAAAGTTTATTTTATAACCTTAAAAAAAAACGATTTTCTTCGAAAAGCACAATGAGTCTGCAGACTTTTTTTTATTTCAAAGAAAAATGCCCCTTCTTTCAAATAAAAGAATAAAAAAAAACATACTTTTACATATTTTTTTTTATCCCTTTGTAAACTTAGGAATTTTTTAAATTTTCTGCGACAAATTTTAGGGTGTAGCAAACTCAATATTTTTTAAAAAGCTCTATAGAGTGGTTTCTTTACAGATTTTCTAATTAGAAAAATTTTGTCTTAAGATAAAGTATGATAAATTGTATTTTTAGCAATTTTTTTTTTTAAAGACTCCAGCTAAAGGCATTTTCATAAAAGAAAAAATATATAAAAAACACACAACTTTAAGAGGTTTTTGTGAGAACCTTATGAGATAAAAACAAAAACTAAGTCCAGATCCTTAATCTAGGATAAATTTCCTTTCCAACGATACCAAACACGTTGACATACGTGACAACAATTTTTTTGATTTTTGCCCACTCATACAGCACTGTGCGTAGGTAGCCTTTTACCTGGATAAGCTTATAGATTCCTGTTTTCCAATTTTAATGCAATTTCGAATATAAATAGCTTTGAGCAACGACCATATCAAGGGGCGAATTCGTCACTTGGCAAGATTTTTTTGCGCCAATCAGAAACAACGGATACTGCCAAAATATAGTTATAATATACATATAATATATCTCAGCTAATATATATTTTGAAAGCCGTTTTTTAGTTTTCGCAAGGCTCGAGAGCGGCTATACCGATTTTTTTGAAACTGCCAGCTGCCGCACGTGTCCCAAGGATGGTTTTAGGCTAAACAAAAATCTATATGTAAAGGGGGCGTGGCACTTCCCATACAAACCGAATTTCTCATGCTACATATCTCTGAAAGTGTGCACGGTAGAGTTCTGGAACTTGGTATGGAGATATACGAAATCAATCGCATACCCTTGGAGAAAAATTTAAGCTATTGTAAAAAGGGGTGTGGCATCTCCCATACAAACCAAATTTTTCACACTACGTATTTCTGGAAGTGGTCATGGTAGAGTTCTGGAACTTGGTATGGAGATGTACGAAATAAATCGCATACTCTTGGAGAAAAGTTGGAACTATTGGGAAAGGGAGCGTGGCATCTTCCATACAAACCAAATTTTTCATATTGCATATCTCTGGAAGTGTTCATGGTATAGTTCTGGAACGTGGTACGGAGATATACGCAATCAACTCTTGAGGAAAAAGTGGAACTATTGGAAAAGGGGGGCGTGGCATCTTCTATACAAACCGAATTTTTCATACTGCCTATCTTTGGAAGTGTTCATGGTAGAGTTCTGGAACTTGGTATGGAGATATGCGAAATCAATCGCATACTCATGAAGAAAGAGGGCAGCTGTTGGAAAGGGGGGCGTGGCACCTCCTATATAAATCGAATTTTTATACTGCATATCTCTGAAAGTATTCAGATATGTATGGAGTTGAAATCAAGCCCATACTCATGGAGAAAATTTGGGCTATTTGAA
>NW_023475004.1:0-3337 GCF_013731165.1 Rhagoletis pomonella
ATGAAGCCATGATTCAATAATACAAGGTTGTGTAATTGGTGACAGCTTAAATTTGACACTCCTTTATCTAGATTTGTATTTTGGAAGTAGGAGAAAGGGGAAGAATGCGATCGCCTTTTGCGAAAACGGTAGTAGAAAGGTACTACAAAAAGTACGCAAAGTATACAATTAGAAGTAAAGGTGTATTATTAATTCTGTACGAATTTGCAATATATTTGGTGTTATAATGGAAATACTAAACAATACATAAAATAAATATGCATTTTTGATTTCAGTTATTCGTCATTTGCTGGAAGAAATCTAGAATACCGACCGTTCAGCTAGGCAAAAATGAAAAATGCAGATCAATAGAACTTTTTATGCTCATTTTAACCATGCGCATGCATTTTGGCGCAAGTAAGACGTTCTAGAAGGTTAAATTTCAGTTTTTAGATTTTTTAAATATTAATATCTTATGAAATATATAACCGATTAAAAAATTAATGACGTCACCACCAAGATAATTGATTTGTCTTTCAGCTGATGCACATAATTTATAGCTTTTTGTATTTTTAAACCAAAACCACTAAACAACGAACAAACGTTATTTTTTCATGAAATAACCTTTTTTGAAAAAACTGCATAATTAATGGTAAAGAAATTAATATTATTTAGAAAGTACAAGTTGTTACCTTTAATTCGATATTACATATTTTGTCATTATCTACTTTTGGGTTTCAACAATTTAGTGATAATAAAAAATACAAATAAATAAAGCAAATAAATCTCTTATATCTTCTTTATTTATTACCTGCGCCGAATAAATTTGGTATCGTTCAAATCAGCGTAAAAAGTTCTATCAATCGGTATTTTTGGTTATTTTATAGCTAAACGGGAGCTATTCTACACTTGTTCTAGAAAATTACGCAAACGAAGGTGATGCTCACGAATATTAGCATGAAGAATTTTTGGTTTTACTACTAATATCATTAGAAACTGTAGAGTAAGCAACATTCTGCACAAGTAAAGGAGCCGATTTTATGTGTGGAAGCGAGAAGACTGTTTTATTACAAATCCTTTATATTATTGAATCATGGTATGAAGCCATATGAACTGTTGATACGCTAAAATAGAGGGACTACATGTTCTAATAAGGAATTCAATGATATCGAGTGGGATACATATAATACATTTTTTTATATGAAAAATTATGGGGAGATACTGTAAACATACTGTTGTGACACTGTTAAGCATATGAAATTATAGAAAGTTGGATTTTCATACATCTTGGCATAAAAAGTTTAACAGATGCAGAGATACCAAGGAGCTTTTTTTCATTTTGATGCCTTTTTTAACATAAAACCCACCGAAAAGGAGGAAAGCGGCGACCCCGCCATTCGCATACATGTTAAAATTAGGAATTTTAAAAATTAAAAACAATAAGCAAACAATTTCAAAACAAAAATATTCTTTGTATTAGATCTTTTTCAATAGAAGCAACTTACGTATGGTGGACAATAAAAATATAAAGCACTATGATAACAAGACATTACACAACATTTTAATGAGCTTTATATCACATTTAATAAAAATAAGCCTATATTTTCCAAGCTTGCAAATAAATGAAAATGTGTACTTTTTGTTGTTTACACAAAGACTTGCCAAATATACATATAAGTCAAAATTATAGAAGGCATGTATACTTTCATTTTTTCATACAGTTTATGCTTCTTTCTGGCTTTTACAAAAATTTGGGGATACCGTACTTATTTCGGTACAATATGATCGTATTGTATTTTCAATTCGAAATCAAACAAAAACATCCCACGAAAATATTTGCGATTTTAAAACCATTAGTGAATATTTGCAAACTACTGCAAATAATAGAGTGCCATATATTACAAAGTTCAGAGAATTAACGAAACAAACAAACATTTTATGGTCTTGTATTTCCTTCACACCGCATTGCTATTTTTTCTAAATTTTCCTTTTGTTTAGTGCTGTAACCGCTTAAGTTGTATCTTTTAATTTATACATGTGAACTGTTTTCAATGAGCATGATTTCATTTGCTCCAGAATTTTGGGTACATTTTCTTATAGTACCTCTCATTCTTTTTATACCCGAGCGCACTTGTGCACAAGGGTATATTAATTTTGTTCACATAACTGTTGTTTGTAACAGCCAAAACGAATCGAGATAGATATATAATTACAAATGCATACATAAATGCTCAGAATGAATAGAGAAATCGATTAAGCCATGTCTGTCTGTCCGTCCGTGTGTCCGTCCGTCCGTGTACACGATAACTCGAGCAAAAATTGAGATATCTCAACCAAATTTGGTGTGTAGGTTTCCGTTAATCCAAGGTAGGTTGGTATTGAAAATGGGCGAAATCGGACTGTAACCACGCCCACTTCCCGTATAACGGAAATTTCCAGAAATACGAAAACTGCGATAATTTAGTAACTACTAAAGATAATTCACTCAAAATTGATATTTACATTAATTTTCCGACGAAAAATAAAATATTATAAATTTTTGGAAAATGGACGCCCACTTATGGTAACATGTGTATATCTTGGTAACCGATGCACCAATTTCTTCCAAACTTGGCACAGTTGTTGGCCTTGGCACAGCATACTGAATGGCCGAAAATTTATAAAATCGGACAATAACCACGCCCACATCCCATATAACGGTAATTTAAAGAAATACAAAATCTTCGATAAATCAGTAAATATTAAAGCTAATTTATTCAAAATTGATGCTTGCAACAATTCTTTACCAAGAAATACGTTTATGGTGAAATTTTGGAAAATGGGCGTGGCACCGCCCACTTATGATCACATATATGTATATCGGTAACCGTTCTACCAATTTGTACCAAACTCGGTATTTTTATTGTGCTTGCCACATAAAAGCAAAACGTTGAAAATTATTGAAAGCGGACTAAAATTACGGGCGCTTTTCATATGAAGGTCAATTTCAGAAATCCTTGAAACTGCAATATTTCGTAATTTAAGGACGCTAATTTACTCAAAATTGATACACCGCGGCTTACCATATAGCGGTAGGTTTCGGAAAGGTAAAAACCATATATTTAAAACTTGCGCCGGGTATTTAATGTTCGGCTCCACCCGAACTTACTTGTTTATATTACATATATACACTCCGAAGTTCGGGATAGTATTTTGAATATACCAGCAATATATGTTCAAGCCCAGTTTTTTCTAATAGTGGTTGCCGCTCTGTTGGTAATAGTAAACCTCCGAGTGTATTCTGTCATGGAAACCACTTCTCATTAAAATATAATTGCCGTTCGGAGTCGGCGTAAAACTGTCCTTTACTTTGTGTGAC
>NW_023475005.1:0-2080 GCF_013731165.1 Rhagoletis pomonella
AAAAATAAATTATTAAATTATACTAAACGGCCAATAAGCAACACAATCGTAATATATTTAGCATAAATGAATATACCAGCATAAAAAATCTGCATACTCAAAATGTTCAATACGTCCTCATATTTATACATACCTATGTATATAATTTAAGAGCAGATATTTCGCTGCAAAGCAATGATTATAAATTATTAGTTTACTACCTTACAAAATTGCGGAGAAATATTACAGAGTATACGGAAAAATTTTAATTTTTTTACATTTTTTATTTTGAATAACGTCTGGTCCGGCTATTTGGTTTACTATACGGGTATGTAGAACTAAGAATTTAAAAAATACATCAGGGTTTAGTTGAGATATTCGCTTTCGACCACTATGTTTTGTACATTTCCCAGTACTGCAAAGCTTTTGACTGCCATTCAACTGGGAGTGGCCCGCGTGCGCTGGGTTTGGGTCCCGCCACGTTAAAACCCTGCCCAATGAAAAAAAAACACATGCCTCGGATGATACCCCCTTCTTTTGATGACGATCACGGCAAACATAGGAAGGACTATGATTTTAGGGTATGCACTTGGAATATCCGAACCCTTAATCGGGATGGTGCCTTTGCCCGGCTGGTTGATGTCCTAGGGAAAATAAAGGCTGACATCACCGCCATCCACGAAATGCGATGGACGGGGCGAGGAAGGTAAGCGTGGAGCCTTGCGACGTCTACTACAGTTGCCACGTAAAGGAGTGCAATTCGGTGTTGGATTTGTGGTGGGAGAGAGACCGGCGTTCACTCTAGTGGACGAAAGTCTAGCCACAATCCGCATCAAAGCGAGATTCTTCAACATCTAATTCATATGTGCCAATGCCCCGATGGAAGAGAGGGACGAGGCATCCAAGGCTCTCTTAGCTTAGAGCGTACATATTAGCTGAGGGTGATCGACTTCGCCGGGGCCCGAAACTTGGCAGTATGTATTACTGGGTTCTAGCATAAAAAGATCTATCAAGCTACATGGTTGTCTCCACAATCCACCAATCGAAAAACGGGAAACCAAATCGAGGATGTTGGGATAGACAGAAGGAATGCTTCCATGTTTTAGATGTACAACGTACACTCCGAGGGCCAAACATCGACTCACACTACTATATTGATGCATCCAATATACGACCCAACCTCAGAGCAGCAAAAAAAGGGCCCCCAACAATCCATGGAAAGTTCAACGTCGAAAAGCTGCAATCAAAACAGACGGCCAATGGATTCGGCGCTCTACCCTCACACCTGCTGTGAGAGAGCGCTCTTCAACAAACCGACTTGCGCGATCAGTGGAACCACATTTAACGCTCATTACTGGTACGATGAGGAGTGTGAGAAAATGCTTGAAATGCTGGCCGACAGAAAAAACATCCGAAATTTTTAGCAGAGAGTTGAGCGACTTACGGAAGGTTTCAAGACTCTTGTGGGAACAACCATGGCGACCTAATGACCGATGCCCAGAACATACTCAGATTATGGAGGGAACACATTTCTACCCTTTCGAATGGCAGAAGCACAGAAAGAAGTGGAGAAGATGAACCCGAGGTCCCAGTCGATGACGATGGAGTCAATATCCCAGCGCCTGACTATAACGAAAAGTGCCAAAGCTGCTTGAGCTGACGGCCTGTCAGCTGAGCTATTTAATTACGATGGCAAGGAGGTAATAAGGTACATGCCCGACGACTGGAATTCAAGTGTGCTCTGCCCAATCCACAAAAAAGGCGACCCCGCCATGCGTGCCAACTACCGCGGGATCAGTCTTCTAAGCATCGGTTGCAAGGTCTTAACGAATGTATTGTCTACCATAGACCAGGTATTCACAATACGCCAAATCTTGGAAAAGACCCGCGAGAAAAGGATCGGCACTCACCACCTATTTGTCGACTTTAAAGCCGCTTTCGACAGCACTAAAAGGAGTTTCCTATATGCCGCTATATCTGAATTTGGCAACCCCTCAAAACTCACACGGCTGTCAAAAATGACGTTGAGCAATACCACCAGCTCTGCTATGTTACCGTTCGCCACCAGACGGGGTTTCAGACAGGACGACTCTCTTTCATG
>NW_023475005.1:2180-3336 GCF_013731165.1 Rhagoletis pomonella
TTGGTGGTAAACGAGGACAAGACGAAGTATCTCCTGTCATCAAACAAACAATCAGCACATTCGAGCCTTGGCACCTATATCATTTATATGATATTTTAAAAACTAAATATATTTTGTTTAAATTTTAAGTTTTTATATGTTGAAAGTTTATTTATTAATAATCAAAAATTTTCTTTTCAACTACAAACAAATTCATAGAATCATAAATTGAAAATCAAGAATTTAAACAAGTATAAAAACATACAAGTAAAATATCCTTCATATACTCCCCCTCCAGTAAAACGATAAATTAATTAATATTAAATGTTATTTTCTTTTGTGTATTTGGAATTGTTAGTGAATTAGAGTTTTGTGTTGTATCAGAAATTATATTTGCAGGTTTGAGTAAATCTTTTGAAACTGTTTTAATCATATTTCCATATTGAATTTTGAATACTTTACTATTTTTCGAAATAATTTTAAATGGTCCTTCATAAGGTGATTGTAAATTTGATTTGTGAATAACTTTAACAAAAACGTATTCACAAGTATCCAAGTTCTTAGGAACAAAAGAGTATCCTTTATTGTGATGTACCACTTTTGATCTAACATTTGAAAAATATTTTCTTAGCTTAACAAGAATTTCATTTGTATTGTCAACTTCATTATTATAACCGTTCGAAACAACTAATTCACCTGGTAGTCTTAATGTTTGCCCAAAAACTAATTCTGCAGAAGAGCATTTTAAATCTTCTTTAATAGACGTACGTAGTCCTAATAATATCCAAGGAAGAATTTCAGACCAGTAGGTAGAATCATCTGAAGCTGTAATAGCAGTCTTTAATGTCCTATGAAATCTTTCAATCATTCCATTTGATTGAGGATGATATGGGGACGTATGAAATTTAGTTAATTCTGTGAACATTTTTGATGTAAATTGTGATCCTTGATCTACTGTTATATAAAGTGGAATGCCAAAACGAGGAACGTAATTTTGAACAAATGTTGTTGCTATAGAATTAGCTGAAATATCCCTAAGTGGATATGCCTCTGGCCATCGTGTATGTCTATCAATGATAGTTAAAATGTAACGATTTCACAGCCACACAAAAAAAAAATTTGTGTTCTGACCCAAAGGTCTCACTATGTGTACTTTATGTTTTTGGGGTCGCTGAAT
>NW_023475006.1:0-3336 GCF_013731165.1 Rhagoletis pomonella
TTTTGCGTGGAAGAGTAGCACATTTCGTTATTTGCGTGGAAGACTAGCACATTTCAGATTTTTGCGTGGAAGAGTAGCACATTTCGTTATTTGCCTGGAAGACTAGCACATTTCAGATTTTTGTGTGGAAGAGGGATACGCAAGGCAGTTCATATAAGGTTGTAGCAGCCGTTAAAAAAAAAAAGTTACATAAATATGTATGTTTATACTATAATTATTTTTCTTCGGTCATGCTGAAAGTTTAGTGTTGTATATGGAGCCTTTTGGCCGGTTATTACAAGTAAAATAAACGTTTATTTTTCCTCCTACACCTTTCGACATTCGCGTCTTTCTCAGGGAATCTTTATTTATAAATAAATACGAAAAAACATATACATACAGTATCATATCAAGAGCACCCCGTTTCAAAGTGATATTATTTATGTTATGTTTATTTATTTACTTAAAAAACCTTCAATTAAAATAAAGTCAATTCTCTTAAAAAAATCCATATTGGCCCAAGTTTAAAGCCCAGGAGAATACTAAAAAAAAACTCAACAAATTTTCAACAACGCAAACGCAAATGAAATATTTTCCTTCGAAGAACTGCCCAAATATTTTCATTGGCAAAAAATTAAGATATCACATGTACGGAAAATTACAATAAAAAATAGCAAAAATCAAGTAGACATGGCAGTAAAATACGACTTTATGCAAAGCGAGGAGAAGTTGAACCTCATGAAAAAAAATGTTCAATGGTCAACCATGAAACACTGTGAATTGCCTAAAGCTTACAAGGGAAAAATACCTTTAAAAAAAAGAAAAGTGGATGATATTCAACAAATGATTAGTAAACGGTTATACCGTCTGAATTTCATGATTTTCATAATACAATTAAAGAAATATAGAATAAACGTTTGAATTTTCAATATATATTATGCTTTTATGATTTACTTTAAACCGGAGACGTGCAGTTTTCGCGGCTTAACAATCTGAAATATGCTACTCTTCCAAGCGAAAATCTGAAATGTGCTAGTCTTCCACGCAAAAATCTGAAATGTGCTAGTCTTCCACGCAAATAACGAAATGTGCTACTCTTCCACGCAAAAATCTGAAATGCGCTAGTCTTCCACGCAAAAATCTGAAATGTGCTAGTCTTCCACGCGATTAGTGAAATGTGCTAGTCTTCCACGCGAGAATCTGAAATGTGCTACTTTTCGACGCGAATAATGAAATGTGCTAGTCTTCGACGCGAATAGTGAAACGTGCTAGTCTTCCACGGTAATTTGAGATGTGCTACTCTTCGTTGGGAGCGACGATATGTTGCTAGTTGCGCTGTCATCAATGATACTCATCCTGGTCATGTGAAAGCTGACAAAAGATGCACAAATGTAATATACTATATTTTTTTGAATTTCTTAGACCCTAAAACTAATAACAAACTGTTTTCGTTTATTTAATATATAATTCTCTACATAGTTTATGGGGCAACTGCTAAAATATTTCCAAAAAAGTCGTTATTGGTAGCATTAATGTCATTGTTATACATATCTACGTACGTATAAAATTTAATGCAAAATATAAAATTTAGTTAAGCTACACTTGACAGGAAAGGTCTGCGTACACCATTTCTTTTTTAAATATTCACAATATATTGAGAGTTAAAATTTGTTATTATTTAAATGATCATGCTTAAAAAAATCATATAAACCGTGTCTTAAAACTTTATACAAAACGAAAGTTAAACGTAACGATTTTTCATCAAAATGTTTGACTTTTTAATCAGATTTAAAAAAATAAACAAAAGTGGTACACAATCTCACTTTGAAATGGGAGTGCTATTGATATGAACGGTACTGTACATACGTAAATGTATCACTAAGCACCCGAAACAAGGCGAATTCATATAAGGTGGTATCGATTCAACAAATACAACAATTACCTGTATTTTGTTTTTTTTTGTTTTAGCTGGTGATTGTCAAATTTCAGCTATTCTTCTCCGAATGAAAAGGGCGACAGAAAATGCAAACACTTTCACGTTTTCACTCACTCACTAGCAAAATATAAAATTTTGACAATCAAACGCTACACACAGCTGATTAAACAACACCACCTTATATAAATTCGCCTTGACCCGAAATGTGTAGTTATGCAGTGATTTTTTTTTAATTTCCAATGTTTTTCATCTTAAATATTTTTCGTTTAGTTTTTATTTAAGTACTCATACTCCATAAACCATTCAAATTCAAATTCCTAACTGTGCTGCAAACTTGATAGAACTATTTCGAGTATTCTGTTTTGTAGCACATCAAATTTTATTGTAGTAAAGTGTAATCTTGCATCTTAAACGAAAATATTTAAATATGAGAATGCCTTCAAGAGCGTGCGTAAAAAGAGTTATAAAAAATCAGCGCGATTAATTATACTAAAATTTAATGGGCTATAGAACTGCATACTCATAAACTGATTTAAAATATTGAAGTTTTTATAACAGTTTCTAGAATTCTACTAAATTTCCAACACATTTAGAAACGTGAATTTATTTGTTTATGTTATAATACTTATGAGCCATCCTTAAATAAAAGATTTACGAAAAATATTTAGCATGAAAACTATTGTAAATATTCAAAATTCTATATTTCTTATGAGATGCCGGAAATTCTATGTATTACATTTCAATAAATTTAATCCAATTTAACGCTGAGTTATCACAAATAATCATTCAATATATCATCGTTTTTCTCATTTTTTGACACGACTTAGTTCAGATTTTTAATTATAGGTATCCCAGAAATACCCACTATACGTAACAAATATAAATTATTTTTAAGAATAACGGTTTTAGAAAATAAAGGAATAATTGACACACAGTTTGCTTCAAAAAGTAAATTAGTTCAAAACAAATAGCTCTTTAAACATAAAATGAAGTATTTTTATTTACAAAATTGTATGCGTGCTTTTTTAAAGAAAAGGCTCTATACTATACTTATTAGAACCAGCTCAAAACTAGCCACATTTTTTCTAGCCCGGAGGTGACCCTTTTTGAACTATCTAAGAACTGTTGTTATATGAACTGTACCAGAACCATCTAAGTCAGAGTCAGCTCAGAACAAGTTCAAAAGTTCTGCAGAGGGCGATAATTGTCACTTCGTAGGACATCGCCATGTTAAAAAAGACAGTTGCAAGCATTGAGTTGGGATAGATGAAGAACCAGTACCGTCCCTTTTCAGGCTAGCTCAGCGCAAGTTCTGAACCAGTTTGATTTGCTGCAGGGTACATTCATTCATACATAACGACTTAGTTATGTATGTACATGCAATCGCTGAATTTCATTTGGAGTTTAGTGAAGTGGAGTGG
>NW_023475007.1:0-3335 GCF_013731165.1 Rhagoletis pomonella
TTAATGATTGAAATATTGATATGGAACATAGAAATAGAGTGTTTTGCCAAAAATTACCAAAAATTTCCAAAATTCGAGATAACTTATTTTACTGGATATAGAGAAATAGTTGCCACTTTTCACTTGGCTGGCCGAGATTTCTTCATTTTAAGATTTTAGAATTTTTGTGTCGGATTGAAAAAGTTGCGCTTGATGGTGATGAATTTGCGGGGAGATGTGCTGCGATTATTTTTATGAATGAATTTACTTGGCCTTGAGAAATGCGCGCATGCGTTTATGAAAGAAATAGTTATTGTTGTATTTGAGTATGCGTGTAATTATGTGCATATGTATGTATGCTGCCGTGAGTTGTACATATGTACATTTGTATGTATGTGCGTAGCATTTTGGCAGTAATATGCACATTTGTACATACATATATAGGTATGCATGTAAAAACGTTATCAATTAATGGATTACATATGTAAGTACATACATATGCATGGGGAAATGCATTTTCATTTGACTCCAAAACTATTGGGGCATATTCGTATAAGAAATAAAGTCTACTCTAAGTTTAAGTTTGTCAGTCCCAAATAAGAAGTTAGTTGCATCTTTTTTTTCACAGATGCCTAGTCCACTGAAAGTGATGTGAAAATGCTGTAACTAACTTTAGTGTCGGCTTTGTTTTAACTATGCATATGCCCCATTATTTGTATATAATACGAGTATGGCATGAACAAATGATAATGCACAGTTTTTCTCAATATAAATAACTTTTAGACAAAAACAACTTTGAAGTTAACACGTGCGTGCGATCAATGCATTTGTACGTTTTTTTTGAAGTGGATTTGTGAGAAAACTAAGGCAGCTAGAAAACTGCAGTTTGTTGCATTGAAAATATCGTGTCTATAAACTACCATTAGAATCGTTAAATATATAAAAACCGATTTGCTTCGCTTTTAATGCCGACACCAAACAGTGCGCATTTGCGTTTTTTGGTCAACGTGTCCATCTTTAAAGTGAATTTGGGGTAAAACTAAGGCAGCTAGAAAACTGCGGTTTGTTGCATTGAAAATAGCGTAGCATCTACCATATGAATCGGTAAAAAAGTAAAAGTCGATTTTTTCAACCCAAATGCCGACGGCAAATCACCCACGAATTGGCCAATTGCATACTACATATTTGCATAACTTTCACTTTTTAGATTCACAAAATTGTATCTCGCATACATATGCATGTACACAATATGTACATATTACATATTCCGACCTATGCATGTATTTATTTTAAATAATTAACCAATTTAAAGAACAATAAAAGCTTTGTAAAAACGTAAAAAGCCGTCAGCATTTCGCGTCTAACAAGAAAAACATGCATTTGCTTTGATGAGACAATTTCTGTTAAATTTATTTTGCTTCTGGCTGGGCTCTGTTAAAATTCGATTGTCTCTTGCTGGCCGCTCTTAAAATGCGCTTCGCCAGTTTTGTTGGTATTTGACAGTTTCCACGCTGATCCGTTCTTGGTCCTTCTCTATACATATACGTTCTCTGGTATCTGGCTACCATTTTCAACGTTTTAACGCACCATTTTCTTCGCTTGTTTGCGGTTGACGTTACCCAGTGGGAATTAGGAGCACGTAATAATACCTTATTAGCAACGTACTCTTCACCTGGCAGTCATTACCATTTCCCTGCCGAACGCCCCTTACTTTTACAAAGGCATGGCCGCCTTATGTAAGTAGGAATTAAGAATGTACATGTGGTATCAGACATACTTCTGAGCCGCTTTACAAAGTAAGTTACGTGTAATGCAGAGCCGTCGCTCGGAGTAGTTCGGCGCTTGGAAATAACTTCGGCTGCACGTTACTTTGCAACTGACAACATAATGTGTCGTCGGAGGTGTTCATTTTGCGCTTTACAAGTAGATGACATTGGCCATGATGACAATTTTGGTACTGAAAACTGAAAGAAAACATGGGTTACCTCGTAAGGTGCTTACCTATTTTCCCAGTGGGTAATGCTTCAACACACACACACTCACGCAGACAGGCGCGCACACACTCGCCCATAAACTACACACAGTTCACAACTTTATTGTCCCAGTTTGCTATTGTCCATGTGCTGTTGTCGTTGTCAGCATTTATTCATGCTGAAACTTGGCGAATAAATATATCTCACAGTTAAATGCGGAAGTTCGTCGGTTGCTGCAAAGTAATGCAAAGAAGCGAAACGAAAGCCACGTTGTGGTTGTAACCGCAATTGTAGTTATACATTAAAATGCACAAATTAGCCAAAAGAAACACCAAAAAAAGTAACAAAAACAGCGGTGAAATTAAAAAATAAAATGCGACTGGAAAGCAAGGCGAGGTGGGTGAGTGCAGTTCAAATTTCGCATAGCAAGGCTGTGTGTGGTTGAACACAAAAATAAAAGTACCCAGTGGGAATTAGGAGCACGTAATAATACCTTATTAGCAACTTACTCTTCACCTGGCAGTCATTACCATTTCCCTGCCGAACGTCCCTTACTTTTACAAAGGCATGGCCGCCTTATGTAAGTAGGAATTTAGAATGTACATTTGGTATCAGACATACTTCTGAGCCGCTTTACAAAGTAAGTTACGTGTAATGCAGAGCAGTCGCTCGGAGTAGTTCGGTGCTTGGAAATAACTTCGGCTGCACGTTATTTTGCAACTGACAACGTAATGTGTCTTCGGAGGTGTTCATTTTGCCCTTTACTAGTAGATGACATTGGCCATGATGACAATTTTGGTACTAAAAACTGAAAGAAAACATGGCTTACCTCGCAAGGTGCTTACCTATTTTCCCAGTGGGTAATTACGTTTGGAATTTAAATGAGTAGTGATATTTTCTGTAAACGAAGTAAAATCAGAAGAAAATGACAAAGGAATGATGTCAAAATCAAAGCCGCTCCAGGAGTTGGTTTACCCAGTGGTTAGTAGGAAGCTAAGAGCCAGCCACCTCGATATGGACAAAGCAGAAGCTTATGGGCTTCTAAGCCTACCTCAATGGTATAGCACCAACAAGAAAGAAGCCTTGCTTTATTTAGAAAAGCACTGCCAAGATCAATTGATGTGCTTATAAAGTTGATACTTTATTCCGTGACAAATTTGTCGATAGAAAACATCCGAGATATCACTTTGAACACAACCATAATGTCTTCTCCCTAGGATTCTCTACTAGGAATAGGGACGATGCAAACATTTGAAAGGCAGTAGCATCAGGTATACCGGGGAAATGACAGCTCTGTCTTCCACACTGAGGTCGAAGCTATAGAACTATGTCTGCGACAGTAGGCATATTATTATTATTATTATTATTATTATTATTATTATT
>NW_023475008.1:0-3335 GCF_013731165.1 Rhagoletis pomonella
CTGGAGCATGTATACGATTAGTCTGATATTGGGCTGGCGAGAGCAGTATTCCGCCACTTTAGTATGTGAGGGTGACACCTCACAGAAATGGCTGGTGGGCTAATGCTGCGATCGCCTCCGTCTCGTTAAAACCCTGGCAGGTCTTCAAGTACGTTCAAAACACGTCGCCATTTAGTTGGCCGCACAGGTCCAGGTGAGATTTACTCCTGGTTTTGCGCTGTCTTGGCTCTGAACACAATAGGACTTGTGTCAACCCTCGCGATGGCCTGCTCCTTTGAGAGAAGGGAACTTCGGGACACTTAAAAGCGACTGTGCTACGTGTGGAGATAGCGGCTTGAAGCGGAGACCCCATTGATTGAAAATGATTAAAACAAAACCAATAAATGAAACCAACGTCGATGACACGGAGGAAGAATGCAGCGCATTCAGGAAGAGCAGTAGAGTCGTGCGCTCCCCGCCACAAACTCCTCTGCAGGCAAATTCCGGCCCCACGAGCACGGAGAAAGCCGCCGGCGTGGCGCAGAAGGCTACACCTTGCCAAACGGCAACTCCCGGAAGCCGGGATAGTCGTCTTCAAACGCCGGCTGCTGCAAGCAGCGACAAGCATGTCACCGCAAGCTTGGGAACTTGCGAAGGCAATGAAGATGAGCAATTGGCCCAGATTCGGCTCGTCTTGAAGAAGATGCAGAGCGCTGTGTCTAAGCAAAAGAATGTGTCCATGGACATAAAAACAGGTATGGCCCAAATCGAGGAGAGCTTAAATATATTAAGCTACCTCCGAGAGCAGCGCCGGAAGGGGCCTACCCTTTCCGAGCTGCGGAAGGCTGGCCCTGGCTCGCAAAAGAGAGGTCGAACTCGATCCGACTCCCCTACAGGCGAGCCGGAAAAGAAAAAAAATACTACTGCTAATAATAATAATAGTAGTAAAAACATTATTATTAATAATCCTAATAATAATGGCAATAATAACAACAATGCACAGAAAACCGTACCAGACAATCAATGGAAAACGGTTGGAAAAAGCAGAAAACCCAAGCCAGGGCCAGCGCCAGGTGAACCCTTGGTCAATAAGGGCGAGGCGACCAGCCGCAAAAAAAAGAAGAGGGTGAGAAAAAAGAAGAGTCTCGCCAAATTAATCATTAAGCCAGCTGAAGGCAAAACCTATGCAGAGGTGCTGGGAACGATACGTGGTAAGCTCCAACCCGAGAAGACGGAGACCGTAATTCGATCTGTTCGGAAAACCCGCGAAGGCGGCGTGCTCATCGAAATGGAGCGCTGTGGCGACCACTCGGCATTTAAGGAAAATGTGTGCACTGCCATTGGCCAGCTTGGAGACGCCCGTGTTCTCACTAGACGTTTACGTCTAGAAGTTCTGGGCATGGACTGCCTAACCACGGCCCCAGAAGTGGAGAACGCTATACGCGGGGAGTTAGGAGACAAGATGAATGGCCAACTTCGCGTCTCTCTCCTCGCTGTAAACTCGCGAGAACAAAGAATGGCTGTGGTGGAAATCGACGAACTGCCAGGCCGGACTCTTATTGAAAAGGGGAAGCTGCGAGTAGGTTGGATTATCTGCCGCGTCCGAGAGCGCGCGGATGTCCAAAGGTGTTTCCGCTGTCTGGGGTATGGCCACAAAAAGGCGGCATGCAAAGGCCCAGACAGAAGCAGTTCATGCTGGAAATGTGGTCAGCAGGGCCACATAGCCTCTGCGTGTAAAGAAAGCCCAAGCTGCTACCTGTGCTCGGCAGGAGATGGACAGAAAAATGCCCATCACCTGCCCGGGTCGGGAGCGTGCAAGGCCTTCAGGGATGCCCTTGCTGAGGCTAAGACAAAGCTTGCGAGAATATGATTAAATTTATACAAGGCAATATGAACAGGAGTAGGGTAGCTGATGACCTGCTGGACCAATTGGTTCTTGAACAAAGAGCAGACGCTGTCATCATCAGTGAACCCTATAGAATAAAGGAAACCTGGCATGTTGACCAATCAGGCTCGGCCGCGATATGGATTGCTAACCCCAACCATCGCGCAGAGAGCACCGGGGTCGGACGCTGCTACGTCTGGGTTAAAATGGCGCAAATCACTCTGGTGAGCTGCTACCTGTCTCCAAACGACACAGCCCCTGTCTTCAGGGGAAAGCTCGAAGACCTTGAAGACGAATTGCGCGATATAACCGGCCACATAATTGTTGCTGGAGATTTCAACGCAAGAGGCGTGGAATGGGGTATGCCCCAAACAAACACCAGGGGAAGACTGGTCCTTGAAATGGCAGCCCGCATTGGCCTGACCATCCTCAACACCGGAACGACCCCTACATATCGAAGGCCGGGTTTTGGATACTCTATCCCTGACATAACCCTGGTCTCAGAAAGCCTTCTTCGAAGGGCTGACGGATGGAGAGTGATGGAAGACCTGAGTGGTAGCGACCACAACTACATCACCTTCCAAGTCACTGACATCACGCGAGGGCAAACACGTAGTATCCCTCGCAGGAAACCAGGATGGAACCCGTCTAGGGTCGATGTTCGCAAGTTCGATACGTCACTCCTAGCAGACTCCCAAGGCATTTCACCCACAATGGGAGAGATCCACAACAGGGAGTCTTGTACTAAGATGGTCAAAGAAACTATGCGCTGCATTCACCGGGCATGCAAAGCCTCAATGCCACAGAGGAGAGCATGGTCAGGTAAAAAGCAGGTATACTGGTGGAATGACCGAATTGCTGAGCTGCGAAGGGCCTGCCATAGAATGCGGAGACTCGCAACGCGCGCTCGTGGTAGACCCGAGGCGCTGACCAGAGCAGCAGCCTACAAAAGCGCTAAGAAAGCACTTGGGGCCGAGATACAGAAGAGTAAACGGAACTGCTGGAAAGCGCTATGTGACGAAGTGGATCGCGATCCCTGGGGCCAGGGATACAAAATAGTGATGAAAAAGTTCCATACATCATCACAGGCGATGGATGAGGCCCGAGTTAAGAATATAGTGGATGCGCTATTTCCCACCCACTAAGGGCCGACACAGTGTTCGTCGAGGAGCAAGCCGAGGCACCACTGTTTTCGACAGACGAGCTGAAGCTAGCCCTGCGAAGCATGAAAGCCGGCAAGGCTCCAGGCCCAGATGGCATACCAGCGGAGGCAATCAGGTTAGCAGCGGAAATGAGCCCTGATCTTCTGCTTAACATGTACAACAGCTGCCTTAGGGCCCGGGTTTTCCCAAGCCTATGGAAGAAGGCGAGACTGGTGCTTATACCCAAGGGCAAAGGGGACCCAAACTCTCCTTCATCCTTCCGGCCACTCTGTATGCTCGACACAGCAGGCAAAATGATGGAGAGTCTG
>NW_023475009.1:0-3335 GCF_013731165.1 Rhagoletis pomonella
TCAATTCCAACGGCTGCTGCTGGTAGAAAGCCTTTTTTAATGGAAAAGTTTCTGCTGAAAGCTTTTATTTTTCATATCCGGTGCCTACTGACAAACATGCAATTTTTTATTTAACGGTGGTTTAATGTTTTGACACCTGCAATATGCAGCACACCAATCACAATGGCAATGGAATCACATATGTATAACTTTTTCGTAGAATAGTCAAAACGGCCGAAAAATTTTTCCAGAAAGTTCGGCGACTTACGGACGGTTTTAAGTCCCGGACTAGCTCTTATAAAAATAAGAACGACAAAATGTGTCGAGAGTACCCTTGAATTATGGAGGGTACATTTCTTCACTCTACCGAATGGCAGAAATTTCGAAGATAGCGAAGACAGCGAGCCTCCTTCGATGACCATGAAGGTATTCGAATAGCAATTGCACGGATGAAAAATATTAATAATGCTGCAGAAGCCGATAATTTGACGTGTGTCAGGTTAGCCCTACACTTTTCGAAATTCGAAAACTTAACCATGGTTATAGCTTTAAAAAAATTAAGAGGTTATAAATTCATCTGAATATTTTTTATTTATGTTACAGGGTGACTTTTGATCACGTGAATCGTTTTCGTTGATTCTTTCTTCTTTATCCGAAAGTTGCCACCTCAAAGATCATATCATACCAGTTTGGTTTCCGATCATTGGATCAAGAAGAAACTAACAATACTACTAAATTTGTATATGAGCTTTGAATTCGTTTTTTTTTTTTGCTTAAAAATTATTTGTTTAAAAAAACGGGCAGAGTGAATCGCCTTGTCTAAAGCCTGAAGGTTGTGCTCAACGTCACTCTAGGTAACCGTATTAGTTTTGCGGGATCCCAAATTAAGACATAGCGCAGCTTTAAAGTCGACAAAAAGATGATGTGTGTCGATTTGTTTATCTAGATGGTGGACTTACCTGGTCTGAAGCCTGGTCCAATCAATTGGTTCATGAACGTCTTCAGTGTTTCACACAGTATCGTCGACAACAGCTTGTACACAATATTAAGAAGGCTTATTCCGCGATAGTTGGCGTAAATGGCGAGATCTCACTTCTTGTGGATTTTATGAATTAAACTTCCCA
Source organism: Rhagoletis pomonella (assembly GCF_013731165.1). Classification (NCBI taxonomy): domain Eukaryota; kingdom Metazoa; phylum Arthropoda; class Insecta; order Diptera; family Tephritidae; genus Rhagoletis; species Rhagoletis pomonella. Next base: position 1,104 of record NW_023475009.1, read on the forward strand.
AAAATTATATTCAACAATTTTATTGAGCTTGAGGCCGGTTTTTTTAATGAAAACTATTGTGGAAATATTAACAATAATTTATAAATGGTAGATGTGATAGCCATTTCAGAGATCACCGCATCTCCTCATCAGACTTCTTCAGCGGGATTCGAACCGACGACCCCAGCTGACTCAGCCCTGACTGGGCACACCTAAAAATAAAATAATTAACGAAAACCAATAAAAAAACAACAACCACATGATCAAGTGTGAATTGCAGTGGAATAGCTGCGCTTGATTGTAGTTGGCTCACATGAAAAAAGTGGAGAAAGCAACGATAGTTTATAAAACGAACTTACCACAGTGCGTAGGCAACTGGCTGAGTCAGTTGGGGTCATCGGTTCGAATCCCGTTGAAGAAGTATGATGAGGAGATGTGGTGATCTCCGAAATAGCTATCACTTCTACCATTTATAAATTATTGTTAATTTGTCCACAATAGTTTTCATTAGAAAACGGCTTCAAGCTCTATAAAATGGTTGAATATAATTGTTAAAAGGCCAAAAATAACAAAAAAAAAATTTTACTTAAAGACGATTTTCAAAAATGGTTTAAAATAGGTGAATGCATTTGTTCCTGCTACTGATGAAATGAAATGATGAAATGTTTCGTGATTTTCAGAATTTATCGCAGCTTTTCAAGATTTTCTTGAATTCTTATTACCTTATTTATTATTTCACAACATTTTGGGATTCTTCGTGTTGAATTTCTCAGGCTTTTCCACGATTTTTCGAGGTTTCGGAGTTTTTTGGAACTACTTTCTTCTCATTCTTCTTCGTCCTTTAATCCCAAGCGGGACATAGGGCATCCACTATGCCTGCGCGCCATCTGGCTCGGTTTCTGGCAATCGCTTTAATTCTCCTCCAGCTTAACCCGAATTGCTTCGCCTCCCACTCGACTGTTGCTCGCCACAATTCACGCGGTCTACCAGAAGGACTGTCTGCCTCAGCCGATCAGGGGGACCCATTCCATGACCTTTTTTGCAAGAAGAGGGCAGTCTTCTTGGTGCAGGATGTGACCTATCCACTGCCATTTCTATCTTCGCAGCAAATTTACAATGGACTGGCTACACGTTAGCTCTCCTGAGCCACTGCTCGTTTGAGATTGGTTTAGACCAAAGAAATTCGGAGTATCATTCTAAGACATCGGTTTGCGAAAACTTTTAGGCGAGTATTTATTGCAATGGTGTTTTGCCAAGTGAAGCAACCGTACAGCAGTATTGATATTCGCGTCCCTGTGTAGGGCGGGGCCCATTTTGCACAGACCAGAAAAACGGTATGCAAAGTCCGCAGTCCGGCACTCCTCTATGACACTATCGAAAGCCTTCTCGAAACCGACAAACATGAGATGCAAACCACGTCTGAATTCGGCGCTTTGCTCGATAATGATCCTCACAGTGTTTATATGTTCTGTGCAGGACAATCCCGCCGGAAACCCAGCAAGCTGTTAACAGTCGAATATGAGCAAATCTCACGAGTCGTTACATTTTTTCAACAAAAACGTGTTTTTGGTCGAAAATGGACAAGAATAAAATATGAAAATTTGAAAAATCTATACACATAAAAGAAGTAAAAATAACCACTCATATGTAACGTATACGCCCCGTAGCACCATACGCAATCATCTAACAAGTTTACTCGCACGTCTTAACTTAAAAGTCATATTTTTTGAAAGTAATTAAATATTGTCGCGGGAGAGTTTTAAATAATATATCTTATGCACACATATAAATACATACAAAAGATCCGCATTGATTATTGCGAATGCGAATGTTAAAATCTAATCTAATCTAATTTTTTTCATTTGGTGACAAACTGTTTTATTGCACTAGATTCATTCGATTTGGCAAGAAGAACATTTTCTCCATTTCAGTTTAACATTTTAAAGTATCTAAAATTATTAAAATTAAAAAATCGTAAAATTTCTAAAATTACTAAATAGCAGCGACATATGTATGTATGTAAATTCTGACAGCTGCCAGTTTTTCTAAATTGGTTGCACCATCTTGAAACTTCACAGATATGTTGTATTTGATTCCAACGTCCATTGCCTCTAATATTAACATTCTATTAAACCCACTAAACTACAACTACCCAATGTTATTAAAATAATTAATTAGGATTTGTTCGAGTGACAACAAAAAAATGAGTAATTTCGGTACTTTTTCGCCTAAATACACGTTTTCTGGAACTCC
>NW_023475010.1:0-3335 GCF_013731165.1 Rhagoletis pomonella
ATTACGTCTCATTGACAGAAGCGAACGTGGAAAACCATAATGCAGGATGCTTTTATGTCCTGGTTTGAAAAGTCTAACAGCGATGACACTGAAAGCGAATGTCCTAACGACTATTCCCCAGAAGACATTAAAAAAATATTCGAGGATAGTTTACCAACGGATTACAAAACGCCAGAACAAAAAGATTTCTTTCCGCCATTGAAAAAAATGAAAAAAGAGCAAGAAAGCTCAAGATAGGGTAACCTGTTCAATTAATATTCGTTCAATTGAAATCAGGCTACGTGGGGATGAAGCATTACACCTTAATGAAGAACAAAAACATATTCTGCAAAAACTACTCTCTGAACAGAAAAGTATTTTTAATCAAGCCGCAATGCCAATAGCTCATGTTGAGCATTACATCAAAACGGAAGCACATGCTCCGATCTCGTCCCAGCCGTATCGCATTTCCCCAGCTATGAAACTAAAACTTAAAGCTGAATTAGACGACATGTTGGAAAAGGGCATAATTAAGGAAAGCGAATCACCGTGGTCTTTCCCCGTCGTTCTAGTACCAAAAAAGACTGGAGGAATGAGATTTTGCGTAGATTATCGTCGCCTGAACGCAATTACCGTAGCAGATACGTACCCTTTACCGAGAATGGATGATTTGCTGCATGCGGCCAAGGCTAAGCCATTTATGTCCACTATTGATTTGAAATCCGGATACTGGCAAATAAAAATGGCTGAAAACGATAAAGCCAAAACTGCTTTTACTACGCCATTCGGTATATTTGTTTTTAACCGCATGCCTTTCGGGTTAAAAACGCCCCGGATACATTCCAGCGTTTAATAGATAAGTTTCGATCTGGTCTTCCTCAAATTTTAATTCTGGCATATCTTGATGACATTATAATATGCTCGAAAGATTTCGAGTCACATATAGCTGATCTACGACGCACCTTCAGGAGACTGTGCGATTTCGGTTTTCAAGTGAATAGAGAAAAATGTGTTTTTTGTTGCTCAGAAATCAAGTACTTGGGTCATATTTTGTCAACAAATGGCTTAAGGCTTGACAACGCAAAAACAGATGCCATTTTAAAGCGCCCTAACTCGAAAAATTCAAAGCAAGTTATATCGTTTTTGCAAACTGGCTCATGGTATAGGCGATTCATTCCAAATTTCGCAGAAGTATAGAAGCCTTTATCGTGGTTGACAAAGAAAAATGTGCCGTGGACATGGTCGAGCGATCAACAAAAAGCTTTTGATACGCTTAAAACGCTATTATCGTCCCCACCTGTTTTGAAACAAGTAGACGAAACCGAACCATTTTTTGTTAAAAACCGACGCGAGCAATTATGCTCTCGGGGCTGTGTTACTGCAGGGGGAGAAAGAAGAGGAGCATCCCATCGAATATGCTAGCCGCCTTCTACTTCCAGCTGAAAAGAATTATTCAACCACAGAGCGTGAGGCACTTGCTGTGGTCTGGGCTACACAAAAGTTTCGTGGGTATATCGAAGGAGCAGAAGTAACAGTGCTTACCGATCACCAACCACTGAAGTGGCTATTTAGTTTAAAAACGCCTACAGGACGCCTTGCTAGATGGGCCTTACAACTCCAGATGTTCAACTTAAAGTTTGGTTACACCACAGGTAAGCAGAACGTAGTTGCGGACATGTTGTCTCGCCCACCTTGCTCGCGTGATACCCATGAAGAATTGAACTGCGAATGTTACGCCATTGAAATAGATTTTCCCCGAAAGGGCACTGAAGAGTTCCGCGATGCTCAGCTCCAGGACCTGGATATTAAAACTATTATCGAGTCATTCGAAAAGGATGATGAAAATGTTCCAAGGCATACAAGCCGCGGTTATATGTTGGTGAATGGCGTTTTATACCGTTTCTGTTCGGAAGAAGAAAAGCGATGAGACCTACAATTTTGAAAAAGTTTCATGATGACCCTACTGCCGGTCATTATGGTATTGATCGCACTACGAGTCGAATCACCCCACATTATTTTTGGCCGGGAATGCGCGCCGAAATAGCTGACTATATCAAATCTTGTATCGAGTGTAAGAAGTATAAACCCACATATATGAAACCTGCAGGCTTACTGCAAACAGTTTGCAGTAACAAAAGATTTGAAATCATCGCTATTGACTTGTTCGGCCCTCTGCCTCGCACCTGTATTGGTAATCGGTGGATTCTCGTCGTGGAGGATATTGGCAGCCGATGCGTGGAGCTGTTTGCGTTGAAGGAAGCCTCAGCAGAAAACTGTGCATCAGCGATTCTAAACGACATTATATTGAGATACGGCGTACCAAGGCGCATACACGCAGACAATGGCACCCAGTTTGTTTCATCGGTGCATTTTGTTTGGGTATTGATCAAACTTTCACACCAGTTTATCATCCAGAGGCGAATCCCGTCGAGAGGAAGAATCGAGATTTGAAAACGCAACTATCAATATATGTTGGTAAAAATCACAGAACATGGGATACATGTTTACCGACAGTAAGGTTTGCAATGAACACAGCACGGTGTGAAAGTACTGGTCACACAGCTGCATACCTCACATTTGGTCGAGAATTAAGAAGCCCACTAGAAACGCATTTTGACTTAAAAGCCATTGTGGAAGCAGAAAACTTCGTTCCTCAAATAACGCCGCATTTGATAAAGTTAGCTAACACTTTGAAAATGGCAATGGAGGTACAAGAAAAACAGCAAGACAAGAACAAAACCTACGTTGACGGCAAGAGAAGACCTCAACCTACTTTTAATATTGGAGATAAGGTTCTAGTTACTACGCATATGTTAAGCAAAGCCAATGAAGGAATAACCTCGAAATTCGCCACCCGCCGTGATGGTCCATATCGCATTGCGGCAAGGAAAGGGGCATCATGCTACGTCATCGCTTCGCTTGATAATCCCAAAGAACCAATAGCAACACACCACGCAACGGATTTGACACCATACGAAGGCTCTTATGCTGAACCAAAATACCAACATAGAAATCGGGGCCGACCGAGGAAAGCTCGTATAAGCCACCCTGCACAACAAACAAGACATACCTGCGACGAAAATGAAAGACACCAAGATACGAGTAGTAACGACAACATCCAAACTGGCAGAACATTGCGCCCAAGGAAACCAATATGAGTGCTGACTGCATCATCGGGACGACTTCTGCGTCAGAGGGGGAGGATGTAACGGCGCTGGCTATCATTACGTTTAATTATGATTTATTTAATTATTATGTTATTTGTTTTTCTTAATTTCATTTTATTTGTTTCGCATTTTTATTATCGCAAAGACTGTACCTATATGTATAATTGTAATTGTTAGCCTCTGTTCTAA
>NW_023475011.1:0-3335 GCF_013731165.1 Rhagoletis pomonella
AAAATAAGTAAACAAATAAATATTTGGTGCTAAAATATTTTTCTAAGTGTTTGGCCGAACTTCTGCTCAAACTTGAGGCATGAGTTCTGATTTTATAAGAAGAGTTTTCAAGGCAGAAATATACTCGAAGGTATGCCATTGCGTGCCGAAGGACGACTGCTATTTTGTGTTATGATCTGACCAGGTATTTAACCATGGTCCTATGGAGTGGAAGTACGCACATGTAATCACTCTGCTACGGCGGCCGCCGTAAGTACATGCTATACATATCGTCGTTTAAAGTACAAAACCGCGTATCAAGAAAATGCAAAACCGCGTAATTGCATAAATTATTTTCTAGAGAGTAAAGTCACCCATATTTCAAAATGGTTATCTTTTTTATAAAGCAAACGTATTTCTGGCTAGTATATTTCAGGATGAATGGATAAGAATTGAGCCAAGAGCTTTTGTGAGCAAATCCAATTTTTGGCAGCCAATGTCAATCACACGGTTTTGCAGAATGACGATACGCGGTTTTGTACCTTAAACGACGATATATATGTACACATATTAGATTATTTATTCCCAAAATGGATGAAAACTATAGTATGCTTGCAAACAATTAATAACATTTCGTGATAAACAGTTTTACAAATGTATTTGCACTTCAAATTTGTATTTTAATAAAGTATTAATTAAATAAATTATTATTGTAAATTATTATTTTAATAAATAGATATAGAGATATTTATACTTGGCAACTCTTGGACTTTTCTTCATTTGTAACAAATGACAGATGTAAACAAAATAAAAAAATAATTGTATTTTTACAAATTTAAAGCAAACGGGCGTTCTTTACAAAAAAATGTAGTTAGTGATCGAATTGCGCATATTTTTTTTACAATATCAAGTGCCCACAAGAAGTGTTAAACCACTAAATAGCTTAAAAAACGCTTTCAAAAATTCGAAACGAGAGTGAAGTGCAGTGTTCAATTGTGATGGAAATTGCAGGCAAAATTTGTGCGTGTGTAATTAATGTTTTACTTATTTGAAGAAATGTTGCCCGTTGCCAAACCAAGACCCCCGCTTTCCCCTGGTGGTTACATAATACTTGAATAGCTCCTTAATTAACATGTGTTTGTTTAGAGCACGCACGGCCAGTTAAACAGGCATGTCTGAATCGATTTCCTTCATCATTCTTAGCAATTTGATGTGCATTTTTATTGTTATGTGTTGCAAACAGACATTTTAGGAACTAAATAGGTTCTAAAATCTCTGTACACAAGCGCACTTATTTTTAACAGTTTCCAGTTTATGTAATATTAATCAAAACTGCTTTTATTTATTTTATGTATTATGTGATTTCTGGAAGCGTCGAATACAAAAACGGGCTGCGGCTGGATTTATGTAATTTGAAATTGTATTGATGATGACTAATAATAATAGAAACGAGCTTACATATCGACACAACTAAAAATTTCATATATCTCAGTAGAGCCAATTAAAGATTTTTTGTTTCGTAATTTAGCAATAATATGTCTTGGAACGTTATTATTCCGGATTATATGCAGTCATACTGTAAGCTTTCAAATTATGTATTTTTCTAAACCTGAAATTTTGAATTGTGCCGTTATTGCAGAGGACCATCGACATATATTAGTGTTTGGCCGAGCTACTCCTCCGATTGTGGCATGCGCCTTGATGTTGTCGCACAAAGGGGAGGGACCTACAGTTTTACGCCGACTCCTGCCGGGGGCCGACCACTATTACAAAAAACATTTTCTTTTTTTTGTTGGCCGGAACTGGGCTCGGACGCTCACCCTGCGGAATGGTAGTGCGCACTTCTAACCACTACACCACAGCGATCGCTTAATTAATTTTAATCATTAATCGCGATTAACCATTTATTCGTTAATTTTTAGTCATTCATAGACTAACATTTTGTCGACAATACTCGCATAAGATAGTCCCAAATTTTCACAAAAGAGAAAAGTGATTTTCTTCAAAACTTTTGAATGACGTCTTGACTGAACTTACTAATTCGGAATTTCTACTATTACTTATAGAGTAGGCTATTCATAAAGTCTGGGTAATGAAATACAAATTTTTCTATTATAAGTTCCATAAAAATAAGGAGACTTTTATTGTTTAATTTATTTTTTGCACATAAACTTGTATCTTGAACTTCTTTTTCCAAAAAGTGAGGATGTCAAAATTTCAATAGATATCGGATGTACGGTAATTTTCCAAAGAGATCTCCTAATAGATAAGTTCATGAAAACTATTCCAAACGAAAACTTAAAATTGTTAAAAAAAAAATAATAACTAAATTTAACTAATTTATATTAGAGGTTTGAAGTTTATCCCACTGTAAGTATGAAATCTTCAGCTATGTGTTTCCATTGTCACTTTTTCGTAGCCATATCAACTGCCTGACAATTAAGAAGATTGTGACGTTTCATGCTACCATACGCAATATCTTAAATCCTTCAAATTTTATTATTAACCTTTTGTTTGTTAAAAACATTTTCTTCTTAGATTCGAAACTTGATCAAGCAAAATTGCCTTTGTTTTTGACTAAGAGATGCTCAATAAGCTCAGAATTGTAGTTCTCATTTGCATACATAACAATAAATTATTAATTTTTGTTTCACACCAACTCCAATATTGAATAGTAAAATATATTTTAATCTTACCCAAATAAACAACGATTTAGTTCAATGGTCAATCATATATAGAGTATAGGTGGTAATGTGTTAAAGTTTTAAAGTTTTTAAACGTAAAATGACGGCTAATACCTTTTTAAGCGTTTTGTAATTTAACCAAAACTCATTAGCATCCACTCAAGCAAGGAATTATTTACTTTTCAACATGCATTAGCAGAGTGCACTTCTCTTTTGTTTACAATTTGGTTGTCAAACACACTACATCGGATCTTTTGACACATTTACCAGAATTTACCACCAGGTAGCTTCTGACAAAGAGATGACCTTACTTACTCTCTTATTTGTCCTCTCAGTTGCCAGAAAACCAAGTATGATTTCCGGTAAAATCTGGAAATTCTGGTAAAAAACGGTAATTTCGCACTCAGGCGGGTTCACAACTAAATAATATTGGGAATACTTTTGAGGTGTTTGAAGAGGGTTGCGACCTGTTTGAAACTAAATTTATTTATAATAATCATATTTTGGCCTTGACACTTTTGCTACGTTTTGGCCGAGCTTCTCCTCCGATTTGTAGCGTGCGCCTTTGCTGTCACACAAATGGGAGGGACCTACAAACTTACGCCGACGCCGAACGGCGATACAATTTTTATGATGAGCTATTTTTTTATTAAAGACACTAAGATTTTTAAA
>NW_023475012.1:0-3335 GCF_013731165.1 Rhagoletis pomonella
CTAGAAACGATATTAACCAAAATATTTGTTGGTATCATAGAAAATTTGCGGCTAGTGGAAAAGTAACTTTTTTCCGATTATTTTTTTCAGTGTTTTTAATGATGCAGTTTTGTCACAGACATTCCAGGTAAACAAAAAACACATAAAGCTTATTTTTATGTTGGCCCGTTGATTTTTTAATTGATTTTAGAAGTCAAATATACAAAATTTTCACGAAAAGAGGGGATTTCAGGGCTGTATTCAAAATGATCCCATTTGATTTTGGTGACAGATATTTTCATTCGGAAAAAAAATCTGCCTTCGGACAAGTATCTTCTGTAAAAAAAAGGAATGTTGTTTGAGACATTTTCATATGCACCTTTTTTATAGCGAAAACCCGACTAAAGGTCCATTTTTCCTTTAAATTTGGGTTAGGTAAGCAATATCTAAAAAGTCCCAGAGAGTCCCAGTTCCAAACCACTACAGAAATGTTACATAATTTGTTTTCAACGAACTGTGAAAAAATCAGCTGCCCATACCTGCCCTCCTGGGAGTTATAGCTATTTTAGTATATCACTCTCAGTATTTATTCCATAGAAATAGAACGGAAATTCTCGGAATCACTTATTGAATAATTTAATCATATTAGCTTGTGGTGGTACCTTTCTCTCTCTCTGTTGTTTTACTATTTTATTCTCTCTCTTTCGCTCTCTCTCTCTCCCCCTTTGTTTTTACGTCTAGGTAGGTGGGTGAAATAATCCGTTATTGCGCGCTTATTTGTATTGTTTTTATTTTGTGGTTTCCCTTCATTTACTACATTCAATTGCTTTCTGATGCGTTTTTCATATAAGTGTTTTAATGGTTCGAATATTACATCAGAATATATAATTATAATTTTGACAGTCAAGAATTATGGAATACATTAAAATTTCCTATCAGGAACTGCATGAGTTGATGCAACAGAGTAAAACTAGAAACGTGGAGGAGGTTTTGGAATTGCTTGATCATGAGCATGGAGTGAAAAGTAGTTTAATATTTCCAAACATAAAAGATAAATTGAAAAAGTTTGTCAATAAGTACAATACACGTCTTCAAGAGTTTAACAGGATGTATGAACGGCTTGGAGCTACGGACTGGATTCAAGAGGGCTATATTGAAGTTGGAAATCATCCAACTACTTCAAAACGAAAACCCGAACGTAAGGAATTTACATTATGCTGTGAGAAAACAAAGAAGAAAAGAAGTATGGAACTAATGGAAACAGAAGAGGTTTCTGCAGATTTAATTAAATACACAGCTGAAGAATTGAGAAAAGAGGAAGAAGGGGATATAAAGGCAGCTTTGGCTTTCTTCATGGACATGAAACTCAGCGTTTATCAGTGGCAAAAGTTAAAAGAATATCATGAAAAATACAATTACTTTCCTAGTTACAGAAAACTTTTAGAGGAGAAAAAGAAATGTTATCCAGAGGATGTCGAGGTAACTGAAAAGTCTGCTTCAGTCAAACTACAATCTCTTTTGGATCACACCGCGAATAGAATACTGGAATCCCAATCAATTGACCACCTTCAAGCATATGCAGAGAAAGAAATGTTATTGATTAGCAAATGGGGTATGGATGGATCTTCAGGACATAGCCAGTATAAACAAAACTTTACTGACAATACAGCAACTGATAGTAGCTTGTTCAGTATATCTATGGTTCCTTTAGTTCTTTCATGCATTAAAGAACAAGTATGGGAGAATCCAACACCATCATCAACCAGATATTGCAGACCAATCAAGTTTGAATATGCTAAGGAGGCTGTAGAGTATACAAAGCAACAGGACGATCTCATGAAAGAACAAATAAATAGTATACACGAAACGATTATCAACATAAGCGGATTACAATTTAAAGTAGAACATAAACTGGAGGAAACAATGGTTGATGGAAAAGTCTGTAATTCTTTATCTGATAACAAGTCTGCAGCAACGTGTTACATTTGCCACGCAAAGCCCAGTGAAATGAATCAGTTGGACAAAATTGTTAAAAGGACACCCAATCAGGAAGCTTATAGATTTGGATTATCAACATTACATTGTAGAATAAGATTTATGGAAACCCTACTGAACATTGCTTATCAAATCACTGTGCGCAAGGCAGGGGAAACAAAGAGAACTAAGCTTAGTGAAGATGAGAAGATTATTAGAGATCAAAGAAAAAAGGAAGTTCAACAAAATCTGAAAGATCAGCTCCAAATAACTGTTGATGTTGTGAAACAAGGAAGTGGAACAACTAATGACGGTAACACAGCAAGGAAATTCTTTAGTGATCCTGAGGAAACCGCTCTGGCCACAGGAGTAGATACCGAACTTACAAGAAGGTTTTCTAGTATTCTTCAAGCTATAACTTCTGGATATAAGATAGACTGCGATAAGTTCTCTAATTACGGAAAAGAAACTGCTGGTCTCTATGTAAAGAAATATTCGTGGCATTATATGCCACCAACTGTCCACAAGGTTCTTATTCATGGAGCTGAAATAATTCGTTCATTTTTGGTCCCCATTGGCCAACTATCAGAAGAAGCATTGGAAGCAGGAAACAAGGACTTCAGAAACACAAGGCTTTACCATGCGAGGAAAACATCAAGAAAAGACAATTGTGAAGACATATTACATTATCTGCTCGCCAATTCTGATCCCGCAATCACAAGTAGGAGAATACTGAAGGAGATGAAACACCTGGAATTATCAGAGAAAGCAATGAACTTATTGGTAGATGACTGATAATTTGTAATTTTTCTGTAGAATGCAATAAAATATGCCTGTGTTATAAAATAGTATCTTCAAATTTTTTTTTTTATTCTACATCTATTCTAGCACTCCACAAAAATGAGCATAACTCTCTTAAAACTGAAGCTATTGACTTCAAACCGGTATCAAATTAAAGCTTTTATTGCCACCTTTCAAATAAGAAATGAAATAGATTTTGGTTTTATATAAAATTTCAGAGTTTTTCAACAAATATCGAAAAATCATGAAAATTTTACGTTTATAATACTTGTTCGGACCACCCTATAGTTTATTTAAAAAACTAATCATAGGGTATTTATCAGAAATAAAAGAACAATTAAAACAAATTTTTTTTGTAAATTTTTCGAACAATTTTATTTTTTTTTTGAATTTTGTTGAAAATTTTACCCAAAAATTTTTTTCGGTGTAAATTTTTTTTTCACTCATTCTGTTTGGGATTTCATTCTGACCAATCTGTAGAAGTTTCTCATCGATACAATTAAAATTACAGTTTAGGCAATATGATTTCCAAAAAATTCCGGTTTCGCAACACTGTGGCACCGGTTTGATTGTCTTGCCGA
>NW_023475013.1:0-3335 GCF_013731165.1 Rhagoletis pomonella
AGATATTGTGGCGGCCGGCGCTGGCGGCTGGATCTCCGGGCTATCGGTTGTTCCGGAACATCGTGTACTGATTCTGTTAATGCCGGGTTCTGTGAGATCGATCTGTGGCTATCCGGTTGCTCCATCGCAGACGGCGGTTGATTTGGTACCTTATCCGTAGAGAGGTTTGTTACTTCTTCAGTGACCGGCTTAGGAAGGCTAAGTGGCGCCGTATCCGGATTTAGGTCTAGACAAATATCTTCTCCTCCCTCTTCTATGGGTGCTAGATGTCGGTTAGAGACCGTAGTTTCACGTCCACCCGGCAATTTAACATATGAAAAATCAGGATTGCAGTGTAAGACTTCTACTTCTTCCACTATAGGCTGATATTTGTTGGCTCGGTTGAACTTTTTCATTAAAACATGTCTCGAATTCGTAAGCCAAGTTGGTATCGAAACGCCATTGTTAGACCTCCGTTGGTGTACAAACATTCGCTCGTGAGGTGTGCAGTTCGTGGCGGTACATAACAAAGATCGAATGGCATGTAGGGCTTGAGGTAGCACTAGCTGCCAGTTTTCAATTTCCAGATTTTCTGTTTTTAACGCTAGAATAATAGTTTTCCAGAGAGTGGAGTAAAGCTTCTCCACTTGTCCGTTTCCTTGTGGATTGTAGGCGGTAGTACGGCTGGTAGCGATACCCTGAGAGTGAAGAAAGTTTTGTACTTCTGTTGAAAGGAAAGAAGCGCCTCGATCCGAATGAACATATGAAGGCATGCCGAAAGTAGTAAATAGCTCGTTGAGATTTTTAATAACCGTTTTGGCACTGACGTCCGGGCACGGGAAGGCGAACGGAAATCGTGAAAATTCATCAATAATAGTGTGAATGAATTTATTTTTGTTATTTGTTGGGACTGGCCCCTTGAAGTCGAGGCTCAAGCGTTCGAACGGTGATGTTGCTTTTATCAACTGTTTTTGATGCTTATGACTATGGAAGAATCTAGGTTTAACTTCGGAGCAGGAACGGCATGAATTTGTCATATTCCTAACTTCCTCAATCGAAAACGGTAGGTTAGCTGACCGTACCCAGTGGAACATTCTAGTCACTCCCGGATGGCAGAGCGCTTCATGATGCGAAAAAAGTTTCGTTTTACGCGATTCCATAGTAGCGCAAACGCGAGAGAGAGCGTCCGCGGCATGATTGTCCTTTCCTGGACGATAGATAATATCATATTTGAAGGGTGCAAGCTCCAAACGCCATCTTTGGATCTTCTCATTTTTGATTTTGCTTGCATGCTTTTTGTCGTACATGAAGGATACTGATCGCTGGTCGGTTACTAGGTTAAATCGTTTTCCAATAAGAAAATGCCTCCATTTCTTCAACGATTCGACGATAGCGTAGGCTTCTTTTTCTATTGCCGAGTGATTTTGTTCGCTAGAATTCAATGTTCTAGAAAAGAATGCTACAGGTCTGGAGTCCTGTGTAAGCACGGCTGCGATAGAATGCTCTGAGGCGTCCGTTTCGACAGTAAAAGGAATTTGGTCTTCGATAGCATGGATTGAGGACCTCGCGATGTCGCTTTTAAGACCTTCGAAACATTTGAGTTGGTCACTGGTGAGCGGAAAAGCGGTCGCTTTAGCGAGTGAGTGAACTCTTTCGGAGAAGTTAGGTATCCACTTAGAATAGTGAGCAAACATTCCCAGGGACCTTCTTAAAGAAGGCAAGTCGCGTGGTGCTAAAAGAGGCCTAAGCCGATCGCCGTCGGGTTTTATGATGTGGTTTGATATGTTGTAGCCAAGGAGATTGATGGCGTCCTGTGTAAATTTGCATTTATCACGGCTGAGAGTAAGACCGTATTTCTTAGCAGCGTTCATGAATCGGTCTAGGTTCTGAGCGTGATTTTCTCGAGTTTGCCCGCAGATGGTAATATCGTCGAGATAAGCGTATGTGTCCTGCAGCTTTTCTCTCCGTATAATCCAATCGATAGTCCGCTGAAAACATGACACCCCATTAGAGACACCAAAGGGGATACGTCGAAATTGGTATAAATTTCCAAGTGCTTCAAACGCCGTAAATTTCTTTTCTTCAGGTAAGATGGGTACTTGATGATAGGCGCTTTTTAAATCTATTAGACTAAAAAACTTATTTTTGGCGACTTTTGATACTAAGTCCTCTATGCGCGGAAGAGGGTAAGCGTCCAGCTGAGTATAGCGATTGATTGTTTGGGAATAGTCAATAACTAGTCGCTTTTTGTGAGTTTCGCTTCTAGTTATAAGGACCTGTGCTCTCCAAGGAGATTTGCTCTCCTCTATTACACCTTCCGTTAATAATTTCTCGATTTCAGCCTTGATAAACTTGCTATCCTCGTCGTTATATCTACGTGATTTAATAGCGACAGGTTTGCAATCCGGAGAGATAATGGGGAAAAGTGACACAGGCGGTACCGATGCCTCTGCTACGTTACACGCATGCAGAGTGTTTTTAGGACCGCCAAATGAAAATTCTAATGATGAATGCTCTTGAAGTACATCGTGACCGATAATTAAATCGGAGCAAAGATTTTTGACTATAAGAAGATTCACATTATCGTACTTATGATCTCCCAAGGTAATGGACTGTGAAGTTTGGCCTTCGACTTTAGAGGTGTGACTCAACGAGTCCATGGAGAATGTGGCGTTGCAGAAGTCTTTTTTGAATCCGCACTTATTGGCGAATTTTTCGTTAATAAAACTTACCGAGCTACCGGTGTCTAAAAGGGCTTCAGCTCTAAACCCGCGTATAATGGCCGGAACGGTTGCTTTGTGTAAAGAGTGAGGCGAAGCAGCTGTGATACACGCTGTTGAATCTCGCCTGCTTGCGACCTGAGGGACGAGAGACTTGGCGCTTTTACAAACAGTGGCGAGGTGTCCCTTTTTGTTACACAGTTGACATGTTTCTTCACGAGCCGGACAATTTTTGCGAAGGTGTAGTTGACCACCACAAAAAAAACATTTTCGTCGATTGAAGTGAGCCGCAGCGACATGATCCCCGCTGAGTACGTTTTGTTGAGGTTGGTGGTGGTCCGTAGTTTGTTCGTCTGTGACTGCGTTCACGGCTATGGAGTTGAAACTTAAGGAGTTGACTTCAGCTGTTTCCAGAGATAGAGCTTGGTTGTAAGCTTGATCGAGGGTCAGCGTTAAGTTTTCAAGGAGTCTTTGCCTTGTTGAGCTTGAGGAAATTCCTGATATAAACGCGTCTCGTACGCAGTCGCTTCTATTTGTATCAGCATCAACGGCTGCGAACTCGCAGTCTTTCGACAATTGCTTTAATGCATGCAGGTAAGTTTCAATATTCTCGTCAGAGCGTTGCCTTCTCGTAGC
>NW_023475014.1:0-3334 GCF_013731165.1 Rhagoletis pomonella
AAAAATGAAAGAAATAATATAAACAAAATTTTTTTGGTAATCGCTGCAACCGAAGAACGAACCTGGGACCTACAGGCTTGTAGTACGCAGCTCACTACTCGACTACCGCGGATGAAGAAATCAGTTGCGTTATTTGCTCAGTTAGCGTAGAACACAAAGAAACTGCAAAACATCACATCAGACATCCACCCTGTAGTCGGTAATGCAGTCACCGAAATAAGTTCTTATTCATTGGCTTTGTTTCTTTTCTTTACTAGCAGATAATTATCAGGAAGAAGAATGAGAAAATTGAGAGAATTACGCTCACAGAGAGCGAAATAACGAAAAAGTAAAGAAACGCAAAACTAGCAGAAACTAGCAAGTAATCAGCTGATCGGTGTATTTGACTATTAAAAATATTTGGCGCGAATTTTTGTTTATCCATTTTGACAGCTGCTAGTTTCTGCTAGTAAAAATTTTACTAGCAGAAATTAGCAGGAGAGCCAAAAAAGAAGAACGTAAGATCGAGAGAGAGCTGCTAGTTTCTGCCAGTTTTTTGGGTTAAGAAACGCTTTCCAGCAGAAATTAGTGATAATTTGTGATAATTATCTGTTAAGAAACAAAGCTATTTTAAAGTGGATTCCTATTTGAATTAGCATAGTGACTGCATTACCGATGAAAAGGTATATGTACTTGCTAATTTTGCATTTTCCCTGTATTCTACTCTCGCCGAGTTTTGGTTAGTGTTGTCATCGAAAATTCTCTTGATCCGAGTTAAGTTTGGGAATTAACTCTAGGACTTAATCCGGATCAACTGCAGTTAATTCCCGAGATAATTCCGAATTAACGAGTTGATCCGTATTAACGCTGCCGTCGGTTTATGCTTTAAAGCCCACCCAAGTCACATTTATCTATTTCGCGCACTTTTGGATGATCAAAAGGATGCAATTTGCATCAACATATTGGTGAATTTCGCAACTTTAACAACAAATTACTTAAAAACTATAAGAGTGCGCGAGTTGGGGTCTTCACTTTTAGAATCTAGCCCCCCAATTTTTTTCGTGTCGATTTTAACTAAAATTTTCCCAATGAAGGCTTACCAAAACTTTTGCGAATCGCCTGTCAAGCTCATCTGACGTGGGCATCGGTTGCTGACTGCGACTGCGTACACTCGGTTGACGTACGTGTTGGTACTGAGAACTTGAACCGATGTCATAATGTAAATCTTGTTTCTGAAGAAAGCCACCAGTTGCTGTGGTTATTCCATTCTTGTGTGTAATTGAATAATTTCCGTTGCCATGGTCATGACTACTACCATGTCCCGCACCAGCACCGCCTTCTTCCTCTACCAGCACATCAGTGGTGGAGATGTTACGTGAGCTAACGGCGCCCATTATAGATGCTAAGCGGCTGACGCTCGCACCGCCACCGGGTCCTGGTCCGGATGCTCCGGCGCCGCCACTGCTATCCGCTGATGATGTGACTGCAACACCGACACCGCCGCCAAGAGCTCCGTTTAAAGAGGATACAACGGCACCCCACACTGTCGTCTGGACAGTGCGGCAGAGTGCACGAGTCTTCTCGGGGCAACTTGATAGTTGCGCTTTAAGTTCGTTGAATAGATCCAAAATTTAGCGTTAATAAGAGCAATTAAGTAAGTATATATTTATATCAAGCGATTTCTTGGTGCCTTCGGATAAGCCTGCGTGGTTAGCTCGCTTTGAGCGTATTTTAGCGTTACTAAAGAGATGACTGCTATTGACTGCACGACAAAAACTGTAAGCTACAAAACATATGGCGTTTCAGAGTGATGTAATTACCAAAGCCTTGGAATTAGGATGGAATAATAAAGGGCTAAGAAGAATACTGGCCAGAATGATGACACTGCTTGAGATGTGATTTAACACTCCTTGAGAGAAGATTTACCACTGCTTTTCGTTATATGGTGTCACTTCACAAAAAATCATGTTTTGTTGTTTTATTTTTGTATATTTTGTAAAGATAAACTTTTTAAGTTATTGTTTTCACTGTTGTGGGTTTATATTAAATTTTCACTCAAAATTTTTAACACAATTTCCAATGAGAATTGTTCTGATGTCATGCAACATGAATTTTGTGTTCCTTCAACTATTGTGGAACAAGCGTTGAATAATGTGTGGATTTAAAGCAAAGGTTTGACGAGGGCGTCCAAATAGAATTTGTATATGTATACTAAAGCAAGACTTTTTTGATATATTGCTTTTCAATTGCGATATAAACACGCCAAATAGGGAAATTGAAGTTATATATGCACAAGTATGTATGTATGTCTATATGGAAGTGTTCAACTATAGTTTTCGAATATTTCCTTGGACAAATTTCGGATAATAGCAAAAACACATATTCAATAAGTTGCTACACAACGAATGCACATAATCCCCTCGTTCTGGTGCAGAAAATTCGACCATTGCATATTCTACAACCAAGCAGCAGACACCCATGTACTTCTTTACATATCGCACAGTCTTCAAAAGAGTCACAACTCAAAATAACACGTTTGTCAGAAAATGCGAAAAACTATTTCTTAGCACATTATAATCATATGGGCAAGGGCGACTTTACCTAAGGTTTTTTAACAAATTATAACAAAAATGTGCTCCAGTAATTGCTGAAAGGTAAATAAAAGCTCTGTATGCATTTTTAGCGCGTAATCTCAAAAATGCCAAATTTTGAGTTGTGATTCTTTTGAAGACGGTGTGCGATATGTATGTATTTACATAAATATATTCAGTGCAGCGACTTTGTGTATCTCGCAAAATGCTGTCTGGCGTTTTTGTGCTGATGTGCATCAGCTAAACGAAGTAAAATTGTACATATATGTAATGAGGAATTACCGAATACGTTGGACCGATGAACTCGGCTTGTTCACGCACACACAATTTTCACAACCACCGACAAATGCTACTAAAACACATTTATTTGGCCCAATTTCCAATAAATAACTATTGCAATAAGATAAACCGCTTTTGTTGTGCCTGTTTTAAAATTAACAAACTCAAATATTGACTTGCTTTCATTAAAATTAAAACAAACTTTAGAATAGGGGCGGATGCTTCCCGGCACAATATTCCTTTTTTGTTTTACTTCCTTATCTTGGACACTAACAAAAACCACTATTTCAAAGGCAACTCCACCACTCCGACATTAAACAAAGACTGGCAATTGGATACAAGTTTCATTTTCCATCGCGTCAAAAATGTCAAAATTTATTTTGAGATGTGGTGAAATACGCCACATATAGTTTTAAGTGATGCCACACCGACGGGGGCCTTAAACTCCGATACCAACACTCACAATCGCTAAAACTCTTTATAGT
>NW_023475015.1:0-3334 GCF_013731165.1 Rhagoletis pomonella
GTATCAAAATACCGTCTCTAGTGATAATCAAACAATTTCTAACATGTGCCCTCAGTTTTTTAAATCCAATTATTCCACTAACTCACATGCTAACATTGACTATCCTTTTAAACTATGTCCAATGAACTCAATAAATATCCCAGTAATATCTCCCGATGATGTAGTAGTTTATCTGAAATTCTTAAAGCAGTCCTTCAGCTATGGTCCTGACTAGATCCCTACTTGTATTCTTATAAATTGTTCCAATTATCTCTATGAGCCGTTAACAGCGATATTTAATTTATCTCTTAAAGAGGGCGTTTTTCCAACTATATGGAAGGATTCGTTCATAACCCCGTTACATAAAAGCGGTACCAGATCTTCAGTGGAGAACTACCGGGTAATAGCTAAGCTTTCTGCAATTCCTAAATTAATTGAAGCAATTATAACAAATCAGTTGACGCATTCTATCTCTTCTGGCATTTCATATAGTGAACATGGATTTTGCAAGAGCAAATCGACTTCTACAAATTTACTCGAATTAACATCCTACATCTCAAAAGCATTTAGTGAAAGCAAAACTGTTGATGTTATATATTCTGACTTCAGTAAAGCATTTGACAAAGTGTGCCACTCGTTGCTCATCTACAAACTTGATCTTCTTGGTCTTCCACCTAATTTTCTACGTTGGATCTCTTCATACCTCTATGATAGATCACAAAGGGTAATGTTTAAAAATACTATCTCTGACGTCATTGATGTTACTTCAGAGGTCCCTCAAGGTAGCCACCTAGGCCCGGTTCTGTTCTTGCTTTTTATAAACGATAATTCTACAGATATACAATTTTCCAAAATTTTAATGTATGCAGATGATGTAAAGCTTTATAAATCGTACGTTTCAATTGAAGAAAGGTCTTTGCTACAATCAGACTTAGACAGCATGGCTTACTGGTGTCAAGTAAATCTTATGCCTCTAAATCTTAAGAAAAGTAAAGTAATGAGCTTCTCGCGAAGAGCTGTTCATCCCACTTCTTATGCAATAGGTAACCATAACCTGGAACAGGTATACAATTTTGTGGACCTTGGTATCAAAATGGATCCTAAGCTAAATTTTAATCTTCATATTAATGTGACAGTCAACAAGGCTAAAGGTGTACTTGCATTTGTGAAACGATTGTCAAAAGAATTGTGTGACCCTTATATCACTAAAACCCTGTTTACAACATTAGTTAGGCCAATTCTGGAATACGGTTCGGTGGTTTGGAATCCAAGGTATCAAATTTACTCAGACAAGATAGAGTCAATTCAAAAACAATTCCTACTTTTTGCTTTAAGAAATTTCCGTTGGGATTCTCAATATAACCTTCCACCTTATACGAGCCGATTAAAACTTATTAATCTTCCTACACTTTCCAGCCGCAGGAAAATGCTTGGTACAATTTTTATAGTTAAATTACTAACAGGCTCAATTTCAAGTCCGCTTCTTCTTGGCGAAGTTAGCCTTAATGTTCCCTCCCGGGTATCAAGACACTTTTTTCCCCTCTTTCTGAAAGCTTGTAAAACTAATTTTGAATTGCACGACACACTCCGTTGCTTATGCCAGGATTTTAACTCTCATTCCAGCACGTTTGATATATCAGATACGCTTTTCAGCATTAAGAAATCGATACTGTCCTCTCTCAATAAATTAATCATTAAAATAAAGACATAAAATCGGCTGATGAATTTAGTTCTGTAGCTGAACAGTTTTAGATCTCGACACTTAACAAACTTCTGCCTATCGTGACTCGGCGCAAAAATTGAAAATACTGGTTCCGTACGTCATGCGGACTGCGCCCCTCGTGCGCTCAAAACCGTCCACCGGTAGTCCAGTCTGATACGAGGAAACTAGTTGTGGTTCCGCCAAAGAAGTCAATCTTTGTTTCTGGATTTTCGAGAGACACTACCGAAGACGATATAAAGCTTTACAGCTCATCAAAAATTACAACTGTCGACTTAAGCATCAGAAAATTTAATTTTAATTACGAAAGAAATATTTCTTCATTTAAAATTGACGTAAATTGAGATAATTTTAATGCACTGCTTAGTAGTTCTTTTTGGCCCCCCCGGAGCTTTCGTCCGTGAATTCGAATATAGGCCCAAAAAAGTAAATAACTTAGCTAATATTCCCCGTCATAACACTGAATCAAAAAACTAATTATTAAATCTGCTTTAAGTATTTATTACCAAAATGTAAGAGGCTTAAATACTAAATTAACGAACTTATACTTTAAAGGCCTTGAATGTAATTATAATATTCTTTCTTTTACTGAAACTTGGCTGAAACCTCACATTTTCAATTCAGAGATTCTTCCAAATAATTATCATATCTATAGACAAGATAGGGAGGACAGAATCGGCGGTGGCGTACTCTTCGCTGTAGACTCTTCAATACCATCTGAAGAAGTTAGTCTTCCACACATTGATTCAGTAGAGTTCAAATGCATTCGTGTACAGGCTGGAAAAGGGTCTATTTACTTAGCGCTATGCTATATCCCTCCCCGATCTGACACATTGGTGTATTCACGACTCATCTCTTTACTGAAATCAGTTAATTTACTGACTAAACGCTCTGACTCAATGATTGTGTTGGGTGATTTTAATTTAACGTATTTTTAGAGGAGATGACTGAACTCTGCCTAACTCAGGTTAATGTACTTCACAATAAGTTTGGTAAAGTATTAGATCTTGTTTATGTTGATGATGCATCTAAGTCCGTTGTAAATAAGTGTGATCCACTAGTTTTGCCCGAAGATGTCTACCACCCTGCTATGGAGGTATCTTACGAAGTTATAAGTGATGGTCAAAATTGGAGTACCCAAGCATACGAAACAAATATTCGCTTTGATTTTTCGAAAGCCAACTTTAAAATGCTTAACAAAGAACTGTCTAAATTGTCGTGGCCTGCATTTAAAGAAAATATTGAACAAAGCGTTGCACTTTTTAACTTTACTTTACATAAATTATTTGAAAGCATGTGCCTAAACGCATGTATGTTCCTGAAGAGCAAACACAGTTATGGTTCACTAAAGAACTGAAAAATTTGAAAAACAGAAAGTCGCGTTATTTTAGATTACACAAAAAAAAAACGGTTTACACTCATACTATGTAAAATACTCACTTTTGCGTCATAAGTTTTTTGAATTAAACAAAAAGTGTTATAAAGCTTACTTGTGTAAAATCAAACGGCGTATAATATATAACCCCAAATCATTTTATGACTTCGTAAACTCCAAGCGAAATGTACGTGGGTTTCCTTCCGCCATGAAGTATCAAAATACCGTCTCTAGTGATAATCAAACAATTTCTAACATGT
>NW_023475016.1:0-3334 GCF_013731165.1 Rhagoletis pomonella
TAGTAGTACTTTCCGACATCATTTAAATTCTAAAAACATCCAATCTTTAAAACATCAAAATCTTGACGGAAATAATTTTTTACATAATTTAAATCCTTTAAACATAAAAAAATTAAGAATCGCGTATAAAAACTGATGTCCAAACTACAGTGGCGGCTTGTGGCAGGTGGTTTTAACCAAGGTGGATGGGCAAGACTTCAATATATATGAAAAAGAGAATTAGACCGCCCATCTAGACTACTCTCGTAACTATTTTCCTAATTTAAAAAATCAATCCGTGAATATCTATGTCTTACGTCAGTTTTTAGATGGCGTGGCAATGAAAAAACATGTTTTACATACCCTAGATTACAATGTCCATGAACGGATACTTGAAAACTGTTACTTTTTTTTAAAGATAATACCACGATTTTCACAACGACGAAAATTCTAATTTACGAAAAGTTTAGAGCGAATTGCTAGCAACAGTCACTTCGATCTCCTGTAACACTAAATACCTTACGAGAATCGACTTGTTGTCTCATAACGATACGCAGTAGAGCCCTCCTAACAATGTAAGATGGTTACACATACGAATGCACCAATTTTTTTTTTGGACTTTTGGCCAGGGTTTTCCAAAAATTGGCCACTGTGCGTTGTACTGCTTAATATTGTTACTCATTAGGAAATTGTAGATAAGTTTTTGCATATGTTTGTATGAATGTATGTACATATGTAGAATATGTGCATACATAAATACATATGTACATAAGTAGTTGATAATGACGATTGTGTATATAATTACTTTTTGCAACATTTACCCATAAAGTAGCTGTTTTGCTTGAATTGTTTTCAGTTTATTTACGGCAGTGCACACCAACGAACTGGCCGTTTTGAGCGAAATGTATCAAATTACGAATATAGTACTTGTGAGATTTTTACTATTATTTACAAGTTTTCCCGCTTTCCGAAATGTGTTTGTATCAGCCGATCCCAATATAATATCGAAATCGCAATGGAATGGCGCTGAAGCGGTCAATGAGCTCACACGACAATCTTTGCCAGTTGGACGGGTAATTATTCTACACACAGCCGGTGTCGAATGCCAAAATGCGGTAAGGCAATGGAATTTATTTATTTATATTTTACATATTTTATTTTTTTTTTTTATTTCATCTCTTACATATACATATGTATACTCCATATACGCATCTACATATTTCAGGATAGCTGCTCTAAGCAAGTTCACAACATTCAAAATTATCATCTACGTAGCTTGCATTTCGATGATATCGCCTACAATTTTCTCATCGGCAATGATGGCAGCATTTACGAAGGACGTGGTTGGGAATTTGTCAGCGCGGCTGTTAAAAATTATAATGTTGGCAGCTTGAGTGTAGCTTTTATTGGCACATTCGAGAGTAGTACACCCAGCACAGAAGCCTTAGAGGCCGCCCAGGCACTAGTCGATACGGGTGTGCGTACGGGAAAATTAACTGAGGATTATAAACTTTTTGGACATCGCCAATTGTCAACAACTTCAAGTCCAGGCGCGACCTTATATGAGATTATCAAGCGATGGCCACATTGGAGTCGTACTGTTAGTTGAAAAAAAATAATAGTTTTTTGTACCGCATATCGGAATCAACATTGCGAATGGTTTTAAGTGAAATTTTTAATATTTTAATAATAATAAAAGGCTTATTTGCTTTGAAAAGTAGTTCGCTTCTCATAAAAAAAACGAAAATTCACTTAGTGCTGTTCGTGATGATGCATGTGTGCATTAGGGAGATCCCAAAATCATCATATTTTCCCTCATATATATAGCATTTTCAGTTTAAATTAAACTTTTTCAAATTAAATAGAACGATTTTCAAATTAAATTAAACCTTTTTAAATTTAAATGAAACTTCTTTTTTTCGTTTACTGTGAATTTGCTTTTCTTTATGGTCAAGGCATATTTAATTATGTATTTATTCAGGAGCTATTAAATAAAATTGAATGTAGATGAGAGCCATGGGCGCAACCAGAATGAGATTAAAGAGTGTGGGAGGGATGGGAGGCTCGAAACTATTAAGTTGCTCGGGCATGGAATTTTACCTTCGAAAATGCTTTTTCTATGGTTTTCAACAAAGGAGAGTATACTGGCAAAAAATTTCGATAAGCATCCATTATTATCTACCATATCTCTTATTTTTTGGGATTTATGATTCCAATGATTATGATTTATTATCGTTAACTAAAAATGAATTTTGAAACTATGATCATGGGCGTAGCAAGATTGGGCGAGTGCTCGAGCGCCCTACTTGCAAGTTGTCATATGGGCGTAGCCAGAATGAAATTTATAAGGGAGCTGGAGAAAAATGCCAGCATTTATATATAAATCCAAAGAAATAAGAAATATGGCGGATAATAATGGATGCTTACCGAAATTTTTGCCAGCATACTCTCCTATGTTAAACCCTATAGAAAAGGCATTTTGGAAGGTAAAATTCCATGACCGATCAATATTAAGGGACACAATTACTGAGCGCAACATACTTAGTTAGTGTAATTGAAGAAAGTATCGCACTAATTAGTCAAAATGACTATGCGAACTATGTTATGGACGTGATCACCCAAATTCCGAAAGCGGCGAATGGGCAAGCTCTTCATTAATTTTATAAACTATGTCTTACAGCCGCTTGCATCATATTTGGTTAACACCAGGTTTGTATAGTAACTTCTCCAGTAAAACATTGCAGCGAGAGCGTAAAAGCAAAATAGAACGTAAAATTGAGAAGAAGAGAAAACTAGTAAAAACTTGCAAGTGAATAGTTGTTGCACCCTTTTGATATTCTAATGTAAACATTTACACAGTCTAGTACATCATTAATATTTTGATTTTTACTCATTTTATTTTACTTTTTTTTGTGATAAACCAATTTAACAAATGGCGGCTTTTGACACTTATTCTTCTTCTTCGTCTGCTAGCTAATTTCTGCTAGGAAAAATTTCACTAGCAAGAATTCGCAGCACTCCCGTGTTGTTACGCTCTCGATTCAGTGCTCTCTTGCAAATTTTTTGGGTTATCATACACTTTTCCAGTAAAAATTTGCAGGTTCCAGTACAAATTAGTACTGACTATTGGTTACTATACAAACCTACTTTCTCCGATTTAAGGCAGGTTGTTCAATGTCTGCTTATTACTACCACTAATGGCTCTTAATAGGTTAAGTTGATTTTCTGTTCCTAAACTCAATAATGTTAATGTTAATGTTATTTTAGAATGTTTCACTCAATTTGAAAAAAGTTTCATTTAATTTTAACAAAGTTTCATTGATTCTGAAAAAGGTTTCATTTAATTTGAAAAGGT
>NW_023475017.1:0-3334 GCF_013731165.1 Rhagoletis pomonella
GGCAGGATTCCAAGTCGATTGTGTTTATATCGATTTTTCAAAGGCATTTGACAGGGTATCTCACAAGATCTTAATAAATAAGCTGGTATGCTTAGGTTTTCTCTCATCGTTTTTAGAATGGATTAAATCGTATTTAACGCAGAGATGTTCTGTGGTAACTATTGATGGTGTATCGTCCGACCCTTTTGTGGCTACTTCAGGTGTGCCTCAGGGGAGTATTTTAGGACCTCTTTTATTCGTCCTCTTTATCAATGATATCAGCGACTGTTTTTCTTTTTCGAATTATTTGCTTTACGCCGATAATCTGAAAGTTTTTACTGTTGTCAAGGACTCATCCGATGCTATAAATCTTCAAAGGGACTTGGATAAACTGCTTTTATGGTGTTTGAAGTCGGGTCTTTCTTTGAATATAACAAAATGTTTTCACTTAACATTTTCTAGGCGTCAAAATGTTATTTCAACACAGTACACTATTGCTAACTGTGCGATTCAAAAAGTAACAGAGACTAAGGACCTTGGAGTCGTGTTTGACTATAAGTTATCCTTCAATACTCATATTAATTTTATCCTTTCGAAGTCGTACTCTGCTCTTGGCTTTATTCGGCGTAACACTTCCGAGTTCTCAGACCCATATACCTTTGCTTTTTACGGCTCTTGTTCGTTCACACTTGGAATATGCGGTAATAGTTTGGTGACCATATGACCAACTATCGATAGGTAAAATTGAACGCGTTCAAAAAGTATTTCTGAAATTCGCACTGCGTTCGCTGCGGTTTGTGCTCCTCTTCCAACCTATGGCTCGCGGTAATGCTGATCAATTTAAGTACTTTAGAAAAGAGAAGAACAGTTCTTTCATTGTCGTTCACTTATAATATAATTAGTGGCATCATTGACTGCCCAATTTCGCTTGAGCGGATAAGCTTTAATGTTCCACAAAGAAGTCTCCGAAATGTTTACCCTTTTTACGGAGAAAGCTTCAAAACTAAATATGCAAGTAATGCTCCGATTTCTCGGGCACTTCGGGAATTCGATGCATTATCTAACACACATAAGCTAGACTTTTCTTTGCCTAAATCGGCTTTTATTAAAGCCCTTAATTTAATCGCTTGATTTGTATTTTATTTGGCATTATCAATTATTACTATATAATATATTTTCTAGTCTGTAAGGTACATTGTGTAAATAAATAAATATTTTATGTCGTGTTCCTAAATTAGCTCCGAGCGTGTTCACTATGGATCTTTTGATTTAAATATTGTTTGTCAAGCATTCAGTTGTAAAGTTTGATCGGAGTTTATATATTCTTCAGTAATTTATCATAGTACAATAAAATATAAACGTATAATATGGTAGAAAGTTAGAAATTATTTAGTTTTAATATTCATAATTCGCTCCGTGTTCCAAAACTCGCCCCGAGTGCGTTCACTATTGATCAGTTGATTTAAATAATTGTTTCTCAAGCATTCAGTACTACAGTTTCATCGGAGTTTATATATTCTTAAGTAATTGATCACATTTTATTAAAATATAAAACTATAATAGAGTAGAAATTGTGAAATTATTTAGCTTTAAAGTGTATAGTCGGCCAGAGACAATTGCTGAAAACTGCAGCTACTTGTGAAAACATATAATAAAAGTAATGTAGATGAGAGTAATAAATATAATTATTAAAATTAGATCCATATATAAAACATTTTACACCATTTATTTGAAGTAAATCGGAATATATTTTTACATGTAACATAGTTTCCATTTAACTCATTAATAGCGTTTTCTTTTCTCAAAAAAAGTTCTGCCCTTTTATATGGGAACTCTTGCTTTGCGTTGCCCTGAAACCTGAGAAAATGTTGCATTCTTTATATGAGAATGAAACAGAAAATTTACTACTCCATCACAATTTATTTATAGAACTTATTAAAGCTGAATTATTCACTTGGCCTGTAAGTCTTTAACAATTTTAAAGCAAAACACTCTTTTCTGATAGGGAAGATAATTGATTTTTTACAAGATTAAATTAAAAATCAACCATGCAAATCTCACCCTCACGTTTATTTGATGGCAGAAAAGGCAACACTTTCGCCGGATCAGACCGCAACCTGCTGAGAAAAGAACACGACGCCTTGTGAAAGGGCTGAGAAAAGAACTTGAAAATGTGACAGCGCTAACACAAGGCAGAATAAGTGCAGCCTTTTTTCGAGAAAAGAAAACGCTATAAGTACATATTTCACTAAAAATATTTTTAAGATCACTTCGAATTGAAAAAATAGCTCTAATTAATTGTATCGAAGTATAAAATATTTTATTACGTTCATGTTTACTTATAAAGCGCATAACAATATTTCTCTCGCAATTTATCCGATGTTAAAATTTTTCACCACATTATTTTGCTGCACAGCACCCTGAATGCGGCAAAACAGTTGCTCGCATTCCTCAAGCCCTTTATGGGGACCAAATTAACAGCCACAAAAACAAAAACCTTTTCTACTGGTATACTGTGTTTAGAACTGTCTGGTTGCTTTTATAATTTGATAGCAAAACAGCAGCCAAAGCATTCACTTTTTCCTTGATTGCTGTTTCTTTGCTTTCAATATCATACATGCCGAAGTCAAAGCACAGCAAAATAAAATTAAATAAAAAACTTACAGCATTTTCAAACCCTGATTTAAAACCTCAAAGGAGGCAGATTTTAAATTGTTATGGCAATTTTGTATATCATCGTGGAATAATAACATGGTGTTGTCTGTAGCGACGCACAATGGGCCATATGACGATATTAGCCGGAAAAAAATCAAAGTGGGATTTTGATTTTTTTGTTAGTAAGAAATGTCCAATTACTTAGAAAAAAATATCCTTTGTTGTTTTAAAGCCCACTTTGGTAGTTTTTTTGTGGGTAAAATTTGATGTTTTGAAACTGTTTTCTAAAAATTACACAAATCAAATAGACATTTTTGAATAGCGGTGTGTTGTTTATAACAGTGGTGTGCCAGAACGCTGAAAACAAATGTCTTTGACATAGAAAACGATCATCTTTTTTATGAAATAAAAACAACTAATGTATGATGAGGGACGTAGCTATAATAATGTGTAAAAATTAGGCGTTTTTTCGTCAAAAAATATAAGCAAAGCCGAACTTTTTTGGACAATCTAAACACTGTACTGTCATGTACTTTTCTTACATTTTTTTTGTGAGACTCTTCGTGATTCCTACTTTTAGATACTGCTTAAGCCACACTTTGCAAGACCTTGCTAGAATGTCAAATTCAATATTATATCAAACAGTCTGTACGAAAAAATGGTCATAGTTACCCAAGAGTTGCGACTGATGAAGCAGATA
>NW_023475018.1:0-3334 GCF_013731165.1 Rhagoletis pomonella
GCGAAATGAATTAAAGCGACTTATGCATGCGTATAAACGTAGTAAATGATAAATACTGCAAAACGGTTTGAAGTGCATATATAAGAGTTAGGACATTTGCGTACACACAAATGTAAGTACATACGAAGATGTGGCCAAAGAGAACGTAAATACGCAGATCATACCGTATGCAGGGGGTACTTTGACAACACTTAAACATGAAATAGATACATCGAACATGCTAAAAGCCAAACGGGCCGCAACATCCCGGGCCCCGTGAATCAGCCCGATTCACCACATTCAGTGTCCAGGATCGCCAGCTTGGATACTGCTCTCTGCTTTACACCACCAGTTGTTCGGACGTCGACTCGCCTAATCTCACCATCATGCCCAGGGTAAACATGCTCTACCTTTCCACGGCACCACTCACGTCTTGGTACGTTAGGGTCGCATATAAAAACTAGGTCCCCTTCTTGTATAGGCTTCGCTGGTTGACACCACTTGACTCGCCGGGTCAATGTTGGCAAATATTCGGCTATCCACCGCTTCCAAAAGTGGTTCCTCAACTGGCGGGCAATTCTCCATTGCTGACGTAGTACGCAAACCTTCTCCAGTACGCTCTCTGCGGTTGGCGTATGTGCATCGTTCGGCTCACCCAGAAGAAAATTGTTAGGTGTAAGGGGCTGCTCTTGGTCGACGGATATAGGCAAATGCGTCAGAGGCCGGGAGTTTACGATGTTTTTCGCCTCAATCAGGAAGCAGTTGAGCGTGTGCTCCTTAGGCGCTGTCTCCTTCAAGGTTTGGCGTAACACCCTTTTGACGCATTGCACTAATCTTTCCCAGACGCCTCCTTCCGATGGATTAAACGGGGAGTTAAATATCCACTCAACTCCCTTGCTGGTTAGCTCATCTTGAATGCGGCTGCAGTCGAACACCTCACGGAAACGTTTGGCTTCCCTTTCTGTGCCGACAAAGTTCTTACCATTATCGGAACGTAGACGTATAGGCACACCACGACGATTCATAAAGTTTCGTAGAGCAACAATGCATGAGTCAGTGCTCAAATCATGGGCCAGCTCTAAGTGCACCGCTCTCACCGTCAAACAGGTGAAGAGCGCCACCCACCTCTTCTCAGTACTGCGACGAATGGTAACAGCTATCGGGCCGAAATAGTCTAGTCCCGTATAGCTAAATGGCCTTATATATGGCGTGAGCCTGTCAATTGGTAGCGGCGCCATTTGAGGCGGTTCAGGCTGTACTTTTCTTAAGCGGCACTCCAAACAGTGCGTGATTACGCTGCGTAGCAGAGTTCGTAGTTGTGGGATCCAATAGTGGCGTCGTATCTCGCATATTGTAGCCTCAGTTTTCTGGTGCCGCATAACTTTATGGTAGTGCATCACAACCAGTTTCGCGAAGTAGTGCTTTGGCGGCAATATGATGGGGTGTCCAGAGCTTATGGGCAGCCAGCTGGCGGCGTCGATGCGACCATTCACGCGGAGCACACCATCTTTGTCTATATATGGCGAGAGCTGTAGCAGCGCGCTGTTACGTGCGATATTTTGGCCGTTCTGTATCTGCTGAAATTCTGCAGCGAATACCTCTCGTTGAACAAGGCGGCACAATAGCTTCTTGGCAAGTTCGACTTCTCGCGCAGTCAACCCATATCGATTGTCTGCCTGAACACGGAGACGGCAAGTGTCCATAAAGCGCAATACCCAGGCTGCAACTCTCACCAGTTTTGTCAAGGAAGAAAAACGTTTAAAATCAATTATATTATAGTTAACGATTACCAGAGCGTATTTAGGGCGTAGTTCTTCATCATGCTCGTCTTCGCTGGCTTCGCTGTTGCTCGGAAATCAAGGCGATTGTTCGCGCGTGTAGCTTCGTCGGCGACATTGAGTTCAGTTGGTAACCACTTCCAGTTTGATGAGTTGGTAGCGGCCAATATTTCCGCTATCCTGTGCTGAACGAACGGTTTGTAGCGACGATGTTCGCTCCTAATCCACTTGACCACTGTCTTGGAATCGCTCCACAAAGTACACTGGTTGACGTCTAGAGAATGCTCCTCTCGTATACAGCTCATTAGGCGAGTTCCGAGAACGGCCGCTTGGAGTTCAAGACGAGGCACAGTTAATGACTTTATTGGAGCGCACTTTGACTTCGCGGAAATGAACGCCACTTCGATCTCGTCACTGGAACTTTTCGACCTCCAATAGGCGACGGCGGCGAAGGCTACCTCACTTGCGTCGACAAACACGTGAAGCTGTAGGGTTTTCGGCATACCCATGCGAAAATAGAACCGCGGAATAGTATACTCTACAACAGTAACCAGCTGATTTCGCCACTTCTACCATGCTTCGTTGATGCTAGTCGGCAACGGCTCATCCCAACGAATGTCGTGCCTCCACACCTCGCGCATAATCAATTTGGCTCCGATTACAAAATTACTTAAAAACCCTAAAGGGTCAAAAATGGACATCACGATGCTGAGGAGCTCTCTCTTGGTAGGAGGCCTCGACCCATATACAACCGCTGCGTCCACGTTATGAAATTTTAGCTTGAACCCAAAGCAATCGGTTGAGGGCTGCCAAAATAGTCCGAGGACTTTTTCCACCAACAAGCCCTCCTTCTTCGAGATAGGTCGCTTACCCTCGTCACCATCCAGCTCTTTTATTACCTTCCGTGAGTTTGACGTAAAATTTCGAAGCTCGAATCCGGCGTTCATGTGTATAGCGCGCACTACCTGCGAAACGGCGATAGCTTCTTGTACTGTACCGAAGCTATAAACCATGTCGTCCACATAGTGATGGTCTAATATGGATTTTACTGCACGGTCTACGACGGTGTTTCCATTCCGGTGTTCTAACGCGTTGACGGTTTTGGCGTAGTGGGCAGCACATGGCGAACATGCAGCACCAAATGTCATTACGCACATTTCGAAGACTTCTGGCTTCCTCGTAGCATCACCTCCTCGCCACAGGAATCGTTGAGCGCATCTATCTTGCCGCCGCACCAATATTTGGTGGAACATTTCTCTCACGTCCGCTCATACCGCAACTGCACCTTCGCGGAAGTGGAAGAGAATGGACGGCAACGACTTGTAGTCCTGTGGTCCCTTTAGTAGATGCGTATTGAGTGAAATACCCCCCACCTCAGCAGCTGCGTCAAAAACCAATCGCAACTTGCCCGGCTTATTAGGGTTGGCAACGGCGAAGTGTGGCAAGTACCAGGTTGTCGACGACGACAAGGCAGCATCTGCTGGTGACAGCTTACGCGCATAACCCTTAGCTATGTAGGACTCTATGATGCGTTTATATTCATCAGCGAACACACCATCGCGACTCATTTTCTTTTC
>NW_023475019.1:0-3334 GCF_013731165.1 Rhagoletis pomonella
GCAGTAACTTCACGAGTACTGGTGGAATTTGTTGGGTACAATTTTATGTATTTCGTAAATGCGTCGACCACCACCAAAATGTGCTTTCTCTTCGACTTGATCGATGGCAGAGGCCCAAAATGGTCGACATGAATTGTATCAAATGGTAACGGATTTTTCGGAATATTATGTAACCTCCTTTCATTTGCGTGCACCGGCATAGCATACATAATACATTTCAGACAGTTGCGGATAAATTCATCTATTTTTTGTTTCATATTTGGGAACCAATAATGTCTGTAAATTTTATCAAAGGTTTTGTCCACTGCCTGGTGCCCTATCTTCTCATGCATTAGCCTGATGACGTTGTTTACCATTTCGCATGGCACGTATAGGACCTTGCCCGCATCCTTCTTCAATTTAAAAACTAGTCCGTCAATTAGATCAAAGTCTTTGACCTCACCTTCTTCTATGCGGCTTCGCAAATTTTTAATGTCCTCGTCACGTTCTGGGCTACTTGTATTTGAAAGTCAACGTCATTTGCATCTAAAACAGCGGCAACATGGCACCTACTCAGAGCGTCGACATGTCCCATCGATGCTCCCCTACGGTGTTGTATAGAGTAATCGTAATTCTCTAATTCTAAAGCCCACCGAGCTATTCGAGGATTTACTTGCTTTCGTTCCAATGTAAGCGTCAGCGAATTACAGTCCGTTATTATTTTAAATGCTATGCCTTCTAGGTAGATTCTAAATCGCCTTAAGGCGTAAATTATGGAGAGCGTCTCCAATTCGAAGCTATGATATTTCGCCTCGACGGCCGAAGTCGATTTCGAAAAATACGACACAGGATGCAATTTTCCGTCATTTTGCTTTTGAAGTAGAACAGCTCCAAAGCCCAAAGCAGTCGCGTCACAATGCAATTCTGTTTCTTTATTGGGGTTATATATAGCTAAAATTGGTGACTTCGTAAGTTTACTTTTCAATTCATAAAAAGCATCAATGCAATTATTATCGAAATTAAAATTGGTATTCTTTTTCAACATATTTAGCAATGGCTTCGCAATTTGTGAAAACGATTGTATGAATCGTCTGAAGTATGAAAAGAGGCCAATGCAAGATTGAAGTTCCTTGTGGTTTTTCGGAATGGGATAGTTCTTTATGGCCCTTATGTGTGACACACTTGGTGCTAAACCAGAAGGAGAAACTGAATATCCTAGGTATTCAATTTCCTGATATCCGAAACGACATTTATGTAAGTTAAGCTTTAACCCATTCTCCGCAATTCGTTTTAACACTGTTTCTAATAATGATTTGTGCTCGGCATAATTGGAAGTTGCTATTAAGATGTCGTCCATGTAAACTGTTATGTTCCTTGCGTCAATTAAATCCCTAAAAATAGTATTCAAAAATCTTTGAAACGTGGCAGGCGCATTTTTTAGTCCGAACGGCATTTTCAAATACTCATATTGTCCATTGGGCGTAACAAAGGCAGTAAGAGGAACGGAATCGGCAGCTACACTAATTTGGTGGAACCCATCTTTTAAATCTAATATTGAAAATAGTGTTTTGCTCTCTAAGTATTCTATACAATCGTCAATAAGAGGCAGTGGATAGTTATCCCTCACTGTTATTTTGTTTAACCCTCGATAATCAATGCATAGGCGTGTTTGACCGTTCTTCTTTTTCACAAGTACTATGGCAGAGGCATATGGCGAATTACTCGGTCTTATTATTCCCTCTGCTAGTAAATTGCTTATAATATTTTGAACTTCGCTGCGTTCCGCGAATGAAAGCCGTCGAGGCGTACAATAGAACGGAACGTCCGTCGTCAAATGTATCTTCATTTCATATTTCAAGGGGTTTACTGCAACTTCTACCGGGTTGACATATGCGTTTAGTATTGTTGATTTTAATTCCAATTGACATTCTCTATTTAAAACAGGACTAATATCTAACAACTCGCTTTCTAGGTCAATTTCAATACTGAATACATCAGGCACGTCATAAAAACTCTCATGTTTCAGGATATCCTCACCTTTCTCCAACTCAACTTCCGGAAGTTTGCGTATTATATCACCAGAACAACTCATTTTATTACATTTAAGAATATTGTATCTACCCAAAATATTACGTAAATTATTCGACAGGGAATTGCAAGCGATTTAATTATTTTATTAAAATTCATTAGCTGAGTTTTATTGAACTTCAATTTTGTCTTAATTAGGTTAATATTAAAGGACTTTAAAAAATTTCGTCCTAAAATGACAGGTACTGACATAGCGTCATCAGGCAAAACATTAATAACAATAGTCTTCAATTGCATTTCAGATTTTATAGTACATTTTATTTCACCTAAAATTTTTAATTTTCTTCCACCAACACCTCTGTAGCTTCTTTTCCCCAAACTCGAAACTTCCGTAACATTAATAGGCACGCAAGACTGTTTGATGAAACTAGCCGGGCTGCCGGTATCAAAAAGAGAGAGATATTCGTAAAAACTTGCACTTCCCCTTGAACTAACATTGAATGAGATACTTACTAAATTAAGCGAATCTAAAACTCTCGGATCCTCCTCAACAGCGGCAACTTGTTTTCCAGGAACGGCCTTCAAATTTTTCTTCGGATTGTTGCACTCCCTATGGCTGTGGCCCATTTGCCAACATCGAAAACATGAACCTCTAACCCGCAGCGGGTGCGGACAATTGGGCTTAATGTGACCCCTTTGCGAGCAATTGTAGCATAAAGGGTTATCGGCACTCGTATCCGTAGTTGTTTTAGCGGCATTGTCGGCAACAGCAAGCGATTGTTTTGTTTTTCGCAGATCGGCAGCGGCATTCTGGGTCAAATATTTCTGTTGGTACCTGTTCACCAACTTCTTTAGCTCCTCCATAGAACGAGCTCCAACTAGCAGGTTGATGTTGTTGACCTTATTACCTATACCTTCGATTATAAAGTCGATAACCTCGAGTTCGAAAATATCTGAGCGCTTTGCGATTGACTGCATAACCAGAATGTAGCAATGCAGGGACTCTTCTTCCAATAGCGTCGGGCCAGCATCCTATAAACATCTCGGCGCGAGACGACCGTGCCAAACTCATTGATCAGAGCTTCTCTCAGCGCTTCAAACGTAAAGACATTAGCAGTCTTGAGGAACTGGCGTAAGCGAACGGCGCAAGCTTAAAAACAAAAACTGTTCATCGGCATTAATGCTTGCCATCACTTCGGAAAATTCTCGTAAAAAGTCGGTAACGGAGTGCGCCACCTCGTCACCACTAAATTTCGAAAAATTTTCGAGCTCCTTGATTTGACGCTTCAACTGCGCAACCGTGGCCGTCGGCGGAAAATCAATTTTG
>NW_023475020.1:0-3333 GCF_013731165.1 Rhagoletis pomonella
AAAATAATAGTCTGCTAAAAATAAATTTAAGTCAACATCGTTTTACTTTAACATGAAATACTCAGTCCTAGTTTACTAAAATCCCAAAAATGTATATTCATTAAAAAGATCATACCTAAACAAGTAAGAAAGTCTAAGTTCGGGCGGAGCCGAACATTAAATACCCGGCGCAAGTATTAAATATATGTTTTTTCATCTTCCCCAAAGCTACCGCTAGATGGTAAGCCGGTGTGTATCAATTTTGAGTAAATTAGCGTCCTTAAATTTCGAAATATTGAAGTTTCAAGCATTTCTGAAATTTGCCTTTATATGAAAAGTGGTCGTAATTTTAAGCTGATTCCAATAATTTTCAACGTTTTGCTTCTATGTGGCAAGCACAATAATCATACCGAGTTTGGTACAAATTGGTAGAACGGTTACCGAGATACATATATGTGATCATAAGTGGGCGGTGCCACGCCCATTTTCCAAAATTTTATCATAAACGTATTTCTTGGTAAAGAATTGTTGCAAGCATCAATTTTGAATAAATTATCTTTAATATTTATTGATTTATCGAAGATTTCGTATTTCAACAAAATACCGTTATATGGGAGGTAGGCGTGGTTATTGTCCGATTTTAAAAATTTTCAGCCATTTGGTATGCTGTGGCAAGACTAACAACTGTGCCAAGTTTGGAAGAAATTGGTGCAGCAGCTACCAAGATATACACATGTATCCATAAGTGAGCGTGGCTACGCCCATTTTCCAAAAATTTATAATATTCTTATTTGTAGTCTAAAAATTATTGTAAATATCAATTTTGAGTGAATAATCTTCAGTAGTTACTAAAATATCGCAGTTATCGTATTTCTGAAAATTACCGTTATATGGGAGGTAGGCGTGGTTATCGTCCGATTTTGCCCATTTTCAATACCATCCGTCCTACACCCGAAAGAAGTGCACATACCAAGTTTGGTTAAGATATCTCAATTTTTACTCGAGTTATCGTGTGCACAGACGGACGGACAGACGGACGGACGGACGGACGGACAGACAGTCATCGCTTAATCGATTTCTCTTTTCATTCTGATCATTTATGTATACATTTGTCTATATCTATCTCGATTTGTTTTGCCTGTTACAAACAACCGTTATGTGAACAAAGTTATAATACCCTTGTGCACAAGTTCGCCGGGTATAAAAATAAGACCAATAATATATTTTATTACAGTCTGGCGACGAATAACTGTTACCACGGTTTTTTTTGAGAAATAAAAGGGTCCTTTATAGATTTTGCGAAAAAAGTACTTTATTGTTAATTCTCCACAGATTTTACTTTAGTTGTATTAACTAGTTTTTAAATTTTAATCCTTATTTACATTTGCCAGCAGTGTAAAGTTTGAGAGAAAAGTTCAATTGGCACGCAGGTCTTCGTCAGTTAATTTATTCCATATCTTCTGTAGCCATAGGCAGATTTTCTCCATTTTGAGTCCCTTATACTTCCCCTTTTGTCCAACATAAGGCCTCATACTCATAAATCAAATAGACTCGGAACTTGTGACTAGGACGGCCATTCATTCGACCAACCTTATACAGTTTTTTTTCTTTTTTGTATTTTTTTTATACAAAGCCTAAGAAAAAAATACACCTGAAAAAGACTTGCGTGCCAAATGAACTTTTCTCTCAAAGTTTAAACTGCTGGCAAATGTAAATAAGGATTAAAATAAATAACTAAGTAATACAACTAAAGTAAATCTGTGGAAAATTAACAATAAAATACTTGTTTCGCAAAATCTGTCAAGGATCCTTTTATTTCTAAAAAAACCGGGGTAACGGTTATTCGTCGCCGCGCTGTATATGTTATTTCTTTATATGTTTTTATATTATGTTATTTATATGTTTTATGTTTTGCAGAGAACACCTTTTTGCATAGACGGCCTTCGGCCGCGTTTAGGAATTATAACCCTCACTAAGTAGAACTCTCCTTTCTATGTTGCCGAAGAAGAGAGGCTGAACATCCCTTGTAGAGAACACCTTTCTGCGTAAGCGGCCTTCGTCCGCGCTTAGTGATTAAAACCCTTACTAAGTAGAATTTTCCATTCTGTGTTGCCGAAGTTGAGGGGCTGAAAATCTTTTGCACAGAACACCTTTATGTGTAGGCGGTCTTCGCACAGTGTAAGATTTGACCCATCTAGCTGCTTTTAATTCTGTAATTCGAAAACTATTGAAGATAGATTAATGGAATTTTGCACAAGGTACGTTATAAGATAGGCGAAGCTTTTTACAAAAAATTGGTAATTTATAGTTACTGTCACGCCCCCTATTATATAACTACAATTTTTAAAAATGCAAAAACTGAAATATTTAACTAACTACAAAGGCTAAAATGCCCAAAATTGATATTTGGAATTTCCCTATAACAAGAAATTATAAACTGACAGAAATGGACTTAAAAATAAATATATTTTTTTAATTATGGGCGTGGAAAATATCGATAAAAAAGTCAAGTTGGGTCAACAAAATTCCGTTATAAGTTCAATATTTCTTGCTCTATTTACAAAAAAGGGGTTCCATTGGAAAGGTAGTGAATCGGGCTTTCTCTATTCAAAGCAAAAATACAAGAATTTGTCTCGGTCGAGATAAAATGCAAATGAATTACTCGAAGAAAACGAAATTCCCAGTAGGCCAGAAAAAAGAAAATTTCATCAAAACCGGCACTTTCCAGCAGCTAAAATTGTGTTGTTTAAAGTCTAAGAGGCGTGGCAAATAAACTGAGATACAAACTTTATCGAATAGTGGCGGATAACGACTTTGCGAGTCTAATAAAAATAATAGTCTGCTAAAAATAAATTTAAGTCAACATCGTTTTACTTTAACATGAAATACTCAGTCCTAGTTTACTAAAATCCCAAAAATGTATATTCATTAAAAAGATCATACCTAAACAAGTAAGAAAGTCTAAGTTCGGGCGGAGCCGAACATTAAATACCCGGCGCAAGTATTAAATATATGTTTTTTCATCTTCCCCAAAGCTACCGCTAGATGGTAAGCCGGTGTGTATCAATTTTGAGTAAATTAGCGTCCTTAAATTTCGAAATATTGAAGTTTCAAGCATTTCTGAAATTTGCCTTTATATGAAAAGTGGTCGTAATTTTAAGCTGATTCCAATAATTTTCAACGTTTTGCTTCTATGTGGCAAGCACAATAATCATACCGAGTTTGGTACAAATTGGTAGAACGGTTACCGAGATACATATATGTGATCATAAGTGGGCGGTGCCACGCCCATTTTCCAAAATTTTATCATAAACGTATTTCTTGGTAAAGAATTGTTGCAAGCATCAATTTTGA
>NW_023475021.1:0-1511 GCF_013731165.1 Rhagoletis pomonella
AATACATAGTTTCGTGCTTATATTTTTGTATATATATTTTTAGCAGCACCACATCTTTATTAGAAAAATCCGAGAATCCAAAAATTGGTACTGTTACAAGTTGCAGGCACCATTTTAACTCGACCTATTTCCTGTTCCGTCGTGTCGGCCGCTGTGGTGTAGTGGTAAGCAGTGCGCGCTTTCACTCACCAGCACCTGGGTTCAAGCCCTGGTCAAAGCAACATCGCAAAAAATTTAGAAAAAGGTTTTTCTTAACAGCGGTCGTCCCTCGGCGGGCAATGGCAAACCTCCGAGTGTATTTCTGCCATGAAAAACAGCTTCTCATAAAAATACAATCGCCGTTCGGAGTCGGCGTAAAACTGTAGGTCCCTCCGCTTTGTGTGACAATATCAAGGCGCACGCCACAAGTTGGAGGAGAAGCTCGGCCAAACACTAACATATGTGTAAGCGCCAATCTATTATTACTATTATTTCCTGTTCCACGGATAATGGTACATCTTTCAGAGGTTTAAAGATATTTTGCGTCAGCAATTTGAGGATGGTTCCGTGCGCAGAAGTGGAAAACTTTTGACTGCCATTCACCTGGGAGTGGCCAGAAGCGATTCTTGTGCGTACGGTTCAAATCGCAGCTCACAACGTCCGGATATTTATATCCACGTATCCTCTGGGTAGCAACCAAACACCCGTTTGGGAGCGAGCTAAAGTGAGAAGGCGTAAAACTTCGCGTGCGCTGGGTTTGGGTCCCGCCACGTTAAAACCCCGCCCAATGAAAAGAAGCAAACAGCCTCGGATGAGACCCCCTTTTTCTGATGACGACCACGGCAAACGTATAAAGGACTATGATTTAAGGGTATGCACCTGGAATATCCGGACCCTTAATGGGGGCCGCTGTGGTGTAGTGGTAAGCAGTGCGCGCTTCCACTCCACAATGCCTGGGTTCAAACCCTGGTCAAAGCTACATCGCAAAAATATAGAAAAAAGGTTTTTTCTTAACAGCGGTCGTCCCTCGGCAGGCAATGGCAAAACCTCCGAGTGTATTTCTGCCATGAAAAACAGCTTCTTATAAAAAAAAATACAATCGCCGTTCGGAGTCGGCGTAAAACTGTAGGTCCCTCCGCTTTGTGTGACAACATCAAGGCGCACGCCACAAATCGGAGGAGAAGCTCGGCCAAACACTAACATATGTGTAAGCGCCAATCTATTATTATTATTATTAATGGGGAAGGTGCCTATGCCCGGCTGGTTGATGTCCTCGGGAAGACAAAGGCTGACATCACCGCCATCCAAGAAATGCGATGGACGGGGCAAGGTAAAGTAAGCGTGAAGCCTTGCGACGTCTACTACAGTTGCCACGTAAAGGAGCGCAAATTCGGTGTTGGATTCGTGGTAGGAGAGAGACTCCGTCGCCGAGTACTGGCGTTCACCCCGGTGGACGAACGTCTAGCCACAATCCGCATCAAAGCTAGATTCTTCAACATCTCGCTCATCTGCGCCCATGCCCCGACGGAAGA
>NW_023475021.1:1611-3333 GCF_013731165.1 Rhagoletis pomonella
CTCTTCTATGAGCGCTTGGAACGTACATATGAGCGCTGCCCCCGACACGATGTCAAAATCGTGCTTGGCGATTTTAATGCCAAGGTGGGCAAGGAAGGGCTCTTTGGCGCCACTGTCGGAAAATTCAGCCTCCACGACGAAACGTCCGATAACGGACTGAGGCTGATCGACTTCGCCGGGGCCCGAAATATGGTAATATGTAGTACTAGGTTCCAGCATAAGAACATCCACCAAGCTACATGGCTGTCTCCAGATCGAAAAACGAGAAACCAAATCGATCATGTTGTGATAGACGGAAGGCATGCTTCAAGCGTTTTGGACGTACGTACACTCCGAGGGCCAAACATCGACTCGGACCACTATCTTGTTGTAGCCAAGATACGCACCCGCCTCTGTGCAGCAAAAAATGTGCGCCCAACAATGCAAGGAAAGCTTAACGTCGAAAAGCTGCAATCACAACAGACGGCCAATTTATTCGCCACTCGACTCACACACCTGCTCTCTGAGAGCACTCTTCAACAATCCGACGTACGCGAGCAGTGGAACCACATTTCCCGATCATTAAGTACCGCCGCCGAAGAAGTAGTTGGATTTCAGCGAGCCCGAAAGAACAACTGGTACGATGAGGAATGTCAAGAAGCCGCAGAGAAAAAAGATGCCGCCTACAGGGCCACGCTGCGATCGGGCGCAACGCGAGCCATGTGGGACCGTTACAAGAATGATAGAATACAAGATTGCGCCGATCGGAGAGGATTTTTGAGAATAACTTGTGTGTGACGTCACACTGGTGCAATTGCGAGAGAGAAATGCCAAAACGTGAGCAAGAATGGAAGAAGAAGAAAATATGTTGCAGGGAAAACGTAAACAAGTTGCACCCGTGTGACGTCATGCAAACAGCGATTCTGTCAAATTCGTTGAGAGAGGAATAGCGGTCCGAGATCGGCGCAACCTTTGTATTCTCTCAATCGTGGGACCGTTATAGGGAACTGAAGAAGGAAGCGAGACGTATTTGCCGCAATAAGAAGAGAGAGGCCGAAATACGTGAGTGCGAAGAGCTTGAGATGCTGGCCGACAGGAAGAACGCCCGAAAATTCTACCAGAGGGTTAGGCGACTTACGGAAGGTTTCAAGACCGGGGCGAACTCCTGTAAGAACAACAATGGCGACCTAGTGACCGATGTCCAGAATATACTTAAATTGTGGAGGGAACACTTTTATAACCTACTGAATGGTAGCAGCGCTGAAAGTAGTGAGGAAGACGAACCCGAGTCCCCAGTCGATGATGATGGAGTAGCTGTCCCACCGCCTGACTATGACGAGGTACGAATAGCGATTACGCGGCTGAAAAACAACAAAGCTGCTGGAGCTGACGGCCTGCCAGCCGAGCTATTCAAGTACGGCGGCGAGGAGCTGATGAGGTGCATGCATCAGCTCGTATGCAGAATATGGTCAGATGAAAGAAAGGCGACCCCGCCATACGCGCCAACTACCGCGGAATTAGCCTTCTAAGCATAGGTTACAAGGTCTTATCGAGCGTATTGTGCGAAAGACTGAAGCCCACCGTCAACGAGCTGATTGGACCTTATCAGTGTGGCTTTAGGCCTGGAAAATCCACCATAGATCAGGTATTCACAATACGCCAAATCTTGGAAAAGACCCGCGAGAATAGGATCGACACACACCATCTATTTGTCGATTTCAAAGCCGCTTTCGACAGCACGAA
>NW_023475022.1:0-912 GCF_013731165.1 Rhagoletis pomonella
ATTATAATTTTGACACTCCCTTACGAAAGATTGCATACACACACACAAAAATAACATAACTGGCATATATTAATAGAAAAAAAGGAATTAAGTCGATGTTTTTGTACGATAGGAAAATTAATATCGGCTTTGAGCATATATGTAAGACTTCTATATTGATAGTAAGCTAACATCTCAATGTGTAAGCATTCCGAAATCAAAGCGAGACAGTATAGTACTGTTTTTGTCAATGAATTGTGTACTTGAGTGCCGGTTTTGTAAATGTGTCGTGTACATGTTTATTTATAAACGTATGTGTTCCTTTTCTTTCGTACGTGTTTATTGATATATCTGTACTGTAGTGTTTTCGGACGGTACTAGCTCTTACTGCCAATATAGGAGTATTACATATATGGCTTTGAGTAATTTCGGCAAATTTGAGGGCTTGTTACTTGGAGAATAAATAATAAAATATCATGAAATTTTAGAATTAAGCTAAAATTAATATCTGTTTATAGATTTAATTAAAATATTAAGGAAAATATAAAATTTTCAAAATAGACTTATAGCACGAAATCGGCATTTCGTTACATAGTGGAGCGTCACGGAGCTGAAAAATTAAATTGGAAATTCAAAATCAAAATATGCTTTGCTCTCGGCACTGTATACAGTAATCCAGATAGACAAATAGACATGTATGCTTATTTGACAACTTGTTTGAATGTATTCAGGGGCGGCGAAACGCCCTGTGTCCGGGTGGGTAGTTCTGGATACTAGGCCAATTATGGACTAAAACCAGTACTTTGGGAGTCAAAAAATAAAATGAGTTCATGAATATACAATAAACAACTTTTGATTAAGTACACTTTAATATATTACACATTTTTATTTAGCAGCCTTAGATTTACTAATAATTAGTATTTAATTTTTTTT
>NW_023475022.1:1012-2640 GCF_013731165.1 Rhagoletis pomonella
CAGGTACAATAAATACTATATTTTTATCTTTTTTAATAATATTTAATATGCAAAAGAAAACATTTTAGTTAAAAATAAAATGAATACTTTAGTTAATTTTTGAGTGAACGAAAATAAAAATAAAAGTTTTCATTCAAATAAATTAAATTCATTAACTTTGGACATTTCAGTCTATTCTTTTTAAAATGTTATAAAAGTAATAATTAATGTTTAAAATTTGAGATTTAGATAAGAATAAAATAAATAAATGATTCAAGCAGTTATTAAATAGTCTTAATTTTTGTCTATAGTTTGGCTTGTTGATTGATAATGGAAATTAATCAAATAATTATATTTATGGTGTAATTAAAAAATGTCAAAAGTAATTGAAAATGATCAAAAATAACAAAATAATGACGTAATTGCAATTAATGAATTAATTAAAATATTTTTTAAGTAATTAAGTATTAATCAGGTGGTAATATTGTATTTAATCATTAATCGGTTATCCAAAAAACATGCTTATTAATTAAATCATTATGAATATTAATCATTATTTAACAGGACTGGTATAATTGATACGTATTCGATTGAATGGTTTACAATATACCCAAATAAAAGTTATAATATTTTGTGTACTTTATTTTACTAAACTGTCGAAGTAAAATAAAACAGGGCATGAATAGATCGTTTTGCACTTGGTACAAGTCTGGTCATTTTCGAACTAGTTCGGTTTCTGTCAGGAAATTCTAGTTATAAACTAGTATTTTTCCTGACTAGTTTGAGATTTCTCTGCAGAGTATTTCATGGAAATCATCATTTAATCAAATTTCAAAAAAATTTCATTTCTGCAGTAGAAACACGGCCATTTGTTTTGAATTTCGAGAAATGAAATCGGCCATAAGGATTTCTAGATCTAACTTATCAACTGCTTCTTGGTAAGAATGCAATATTGCTACATGGTTGAGCCGTTTTAGGTGCATTGCCGAACGCAAGTAATTTTTCACCCTACGCAAAACAGAACAGCTCCTCTCGATAGAGCATGACTACCCTGGAATTGTAACACGTAATCTAATGAAGCGTACAAATTCAGGAACAAGTCCTGTACACAATTCGTTTTCACGCAAAAATTGCACAACATCTCAGTGATGCCAAACATTCTCTGTTAAATTACCCACGAAAATCAGGAAAAAATCCCTCAATTACCCACATCTCAAAAATTTATCCCACAAAATTGCCAAATAACTCAAAACATATTTCAGTAGTAAAGAG
Organism: Rhagoletis pomonella; assembly: GCF_013731165.1. Classification (NCBI taxonomy): domain Eukaryota; kingdom Metazoa; phylum Arthropoda; class Insecta; order Diptera; family Tephritidae; genus Rhagoletis; species Rhagoletis pomonella. The sequence goes on from NW_023475022.1 coordinate 2,264, forward strand.
ATAACATTCATGTAGTCACCTCAATGTAAATATACATATATATAATATTCTTTCGAAATTCCATGGTCCGTAGATTACTCACAAAAGGCTTATAAGAATTTAAACACACCTCCTACATTCATATATTAGCTTCAGTGTTTATTAAAACCCAAGATTTTGTAGAAACTTTTTTCGTGATTTTTATTGTTGAATACTTACTCGCAATTCTTAAAAATTTCAGGTTTACAAATTATTTGCATTGTGATTTTTGGTGACTTTAACGTTGAAGCACTCGACTTTTTTTGATTCAAAAGCAAACGTTATTTTTAACCGACTTCCGAAAAAGAAGGAGGTTATCAGTTCGTCGGAATATTTTTTTTTTTTTTTTTTTTTTTTTT
>NW_023475022.1:2740-3332 GCF_013731165.1 Rhagoletis pomonella
ATACAGGGTGTCCCAGAAGTAACGTGCCAAACTTTAGGGGAAGGTAGGTGGGGGGGTGAGCTCCCTGATAAACAAAAAATTTTCAGGTAAAAGTGTCACCGTTTTTGGAATATTTACATTTTTTCGAATTTCAAAAAAATCGTGCATTTTCATGTGTTTTCTTTAACTGCAACTACAAACCGGGCAATACTTAGTAAATTTTTTATGTAAAATACTTCCAGATAGTTGCCTCTCCATACTCAAATGCAATGTAGTTAAAATATATTAAGGAACCATCATAAAATTAGGACTATTTCTGGATTTTTAACTTTTTGATATTTTCTTCCCTAACTTTGACTATCTCGGGTGAAAAAAAATGTACTGAGCTATAACTTTACATTACATAAAAAATTTGCTAATTTAATAAAGATTGCAGAAAGGTGCCACACTTACTGTTTTGAATAGAAAAAAAAAGTTATAGCCGCTTTTGTGGGTAAAGGACTGAGACACGCTAGAATGTATTTAATAGATTTAAATTGAATTTGCTCTTGTTACCGTCAAATGACATGCTAAATAGTACAAAGGTACATTATTACCTGCTCCTGACATTATT
>NW_023475023.1:0-3332 GCF_013731165.1 Rhagoletis pomonella
TAGCTAGCCATATACTCGCAATAAACCAAACTTTCATGCGAAATTAAACGAAGGCGAATGATGGCAATTAATAGATTTTTATGTAGTATCTCGACATAAAAATTATTTAATAGAAATTGTACAGCATTATTATTTGTTTCTAACACTTTATAACACTTCATTCCTTTTTATGCATTTTTGCATTTCGCAGAGGTCTTCAAAACCTGCAGTATTAAAACTTTAGCGCTAAAACCCTGAATCTTCAATGGAATAGTGAGAACACCAAACAAAAAAATGCCAAGCAACAATTAATTTGTTTAGAAGCACTTTAATACAAATTTTACAGCCATTAAAGATGCAAATAGCAGCTACTTGGAACAACGTGCCACGAACGCTGCATGACTACCCAAAATAGCCCATCATCACTTTAATAGCACATAAACTTGTATGCAAACACAAATAAAAATTAACTGTGGCATATCAATTGAATTTCCATTGCCCAAAAACGACCTAGAATATTGACCCAATAATTTGCACAAAGCGCCGCCTAGTTGCAACAAATAAACCGAGCAGGCATGCAAGCAGGCACAAGTGAGCGTGGTGCAGCAAGCGTGGCGCGTACAAAAAAAAAAAAAAAAAAAAAAAAAAAACCAGGAAAAGCAAAGCAAAACGAATAAATCAGCAAAATTAATAGGCAAAATGGCAATAAATACAGAATTAAGAATGCTTGAGGTATGCCATAAATACGTAGTGGCCGTGTGGCATAAGAGCATATTTGATTAGGCGGAAAGCGAGGTGGGGCAAAAGGTGGGACATGCCCGTACGTATGTGCATATGACTTTATGTTAGCAAGTAGTGGCGCAATGGAGATGTTGCACATGCTTTAAACAATTTTCAATAATAATAAAAGAAAATTGTTGCAAAACGAGAGGCATAGAAAATGGCGCGCATGCTAACACGAGCCGCATGCAGCGCATACAGGTATGTTGACCCAACATACATACATATGTACATACAAATGTATTTATAAAGCAACATACATACATACATACATTGGTATTTATGCAAATGCTATGTGGCATTCACTGAGCAAAAAAAAAAAAAAAACACAACCAGCAAAAGCTTTTATAAATAGCAAATAAATTGCAAATAGTTGCTGCAGCATCAATGCACAATAGACATATGTACATACATGTGTAAATGTTGGGATGCTCCTCTCTGCACAACAACAACAATAGCCACAACGCACAAATTAGCCAACTAACCCAGTGACCAAGTTATGGCAGCTGCCAACAAATTCTCTCGCCGCATTTGTGAACAAACGGAAAAAGTTTATAAAATATTTTTACTTTTTGTTGTTCCAAGTTTGATTCGAAGTTTGTTTTTCAGTTTTTGTTGCATAGTACATATTAGACAGTGTCTGGGTTGCTCGTGTTGCACATTCTATTGCCGCCTGCGGCTGCATATTTGCCATATTTTCCGATTTTCTTTTTTTTTTAACGTTGCTTTTCGATGTGTTGATTTTGTTTCGTAGTGTTTGTACTAAAGTTTCTTTCTATGCTTATTGTTGGCGGTTTTTTTTTCTAATGCCAATGTGCCATTTTGCTCCTGCTGTGGCACTCAAGCGGGTCAATATATAAGGTATGTATGTAAGTGCTGCGGTAGCCGCAGGAACATTGAATACTAATAAATGTATGTAAATAATGGACTGTGGAAGAGTTAAGTATTTAGAAAGCAGAAAGGGTTTTTGTGGATAAAAATATTTAAGTACTTATTATTAAAATTTTCAAGATTCCCCTCTAATTTTTAATTGCTCTGAGGGAAGAGTTTTTATTGATAAATTCATTGGAAAAATGTATAGACAGTTATCGTAATATGTCGTCATTTTAGCGACATTTTAGAGACACTAAAATTATCGATAAATACTCCGATATCATTACCGATACATTTATCGATGTTGGTTTCAATGCACATAAAGCCAATCGTTCCGATAAATATGTATGTATATAGATGCTGTTCACTTGGTAAATGTATCGATAAAGAAAAATCTGAATTCATCGATAACACCGTGCGACACTCAATTTTACACACGAAAAAATCAATATATTCACAAAACTGGGGGCCAAATATAGTTAAACTGCGTTTTTAGTTTTTCTCTCTGACGTCAGGTTTTTTTTTTTAAAGGACTTTGAAATTTTTAGAACAAGATTGAATAAAAAAAACTATTCAAAAGATTCGGTGCATTGTAGAATAACAATATGAGTATCAATTGAGGAAAAATTCTGTAAAATAGAAAAAAATATTATTTTTTGGGTGCACCAGGACGAATAAGTATTGAAAATGTGCTTTTATTTATTTATTTTTTTTTGAAAAAAATATATGTCAAGGACTAATATGTTAACTACCACATCCTCGAATTTCGTTCTTCTAACTTTATTAGTTTTAGGTAAAAAAAATTTTATACTTCTCGTAATAAGATATTGATAGTTACAATATATGTATGTACATAAATAAAGATATTGGAATCATTATTATGATACCAATTTTTTAAAAATCGGTTAGTAATTTTTTGTTTAAAATATTTTTCTTTATAAAAAACTAGTATTTTTTGCTTTCAAGTGCTTTTTTCTCAAATTTTTATGCACGAAGTATACAAATATGCACACCAGTAGAAAGGCGGTTCAATCGTCTTTACAACGATACCAAAGTCTTAATAATCGGTTAGTAATTTCTTTGTTAAGTTTTTTTGTTTTTTTTTTTTTATAAAAAAAAGGCATTTTTTCCTTTTGAGCCTTTCTTCTCAAATTTTTATTTACAAAGTATACAAATACGCATTTCAGAATAAAGAAGATTTGATTGCGTTAACAACAATAAAATCGGCTAGTAATTTGTTTGTTTAAAATATTTTTATTTTACAAAAAAAAAGTATTTTTTCCTTTTAAATGTTTTTTCTCAAATTTTTACATATAAAGTATACAAATAGTTTTTAAAAGATCGTAATTTTCGGTTGATTTTTTACAATTTCTTCCAAATAAAAACTTTGTCAGCCTACTTTGTATGGAAGAAAATTTTAAAGCCACTCGAAGTTGCACTAGAGTTGCATGGGCTACCTGAAATTTTTCTAAAAATATTATTAATTTATGCACTGGAGGTCATTAGGATAGCACACCCCTTTGTTGACTTGTATTTTAAATTTGTATAAAATTTAGACGTAGAATATGCTACATTTTTTATAAAAAAAAAAAACTAGCAAATACCCGGTGTGCTTCACTGCTCCCTAAAAGTATTTTTGTGTTGCTTGATATCCGTATTGTAATATTTCGTTTATTTTATCGATTTAATTAAAAAAAAAA
>NW_023475024.1:0-3332 GCF_013731165.1 Rhagoletis pomonella
TTAAAATAAACGCACAAAATTTTAATTCTCTTAAAACATATTTTCGGTGTCGCAAACTACATATACAGTATCGGTCATATCTATAGCACGCCATTTCAAAGTGATATTGTGTGCCACTTATGTTTATTTATTTATTTTTAAGAATTTTCAATTAAAATACAGTTCTTTCTCTAACAAACCCCATATAAACCCAAGTTGAACAATTTATAGAAAACTTCAAAAAAGTGCAAAAAAATTTCACCTAAGTTTCAAACTTTTTTCTCGGAAGTGTTAGATTTTTTTCAAGTACACAGTTTTTTAGCCCCTGCAATTTTAGTCTGATAATGTGCAAATTTCAAGTAGGTACGAAGTACCGTTAATTTTTTAGAATTTTTTTTGTCGCATTGGCTTCCATATAATGAATAAACACAATTTATTTGTATATGGAGGAAAGCCGCAACACCTTTGGAGAAAAAAATTCTAAAAAATCAACGGTAACTTTCAGTCACTTGAAACTTGCACATTATCAGACTAAAATTCATTGGGCTATAAAACTGTGTATTCAGAAAAATTCAAACACTTCTGAGAAAAAAGTTTGAAATTTAGGTGAAAATTTGTTGCACTTTTTTGAAGTTTTCTACAAATAGTTAAACTTGGTTAAACCGATACTGTATGTAGACCGAATTGTCGTGTACTCTGAGCACTAAAAATGTACATGAAAATTAAACCCAAAATTTAAATTTCTTTCAATTTTTCGCACACTTACACGCTTTAAGCTTAAGGATTTCAATGCAAATCAAAATCCAATAGTTATGTTCTCTTTGCGTATGTATGTGTATGACTTAAATGTTTAATAGGACAAACGTTAAATACATGTACAGTTATCGATACTTGTAAAAACATATGTAGCAAACAATAAATAAGTTTAATTAATGCATACTTTTGTGTTTGTTGTAGTAGTTTCTCTTCTTATATGACTTCCAATAAGTTTGCTGCAGTCGAATCAATCAGAACCGGAAGAGTGGTAATCTTAATTCTGAACCAGCTGTGTTGCATACACCTTTGGCGACCCGGCGTCTGCGCCACCACCACCACTACTCAAAAGAGGTGTGTCATCAATCTTACCGCTTTGCGTTGCATCAAAACACACTTCCGGATATACAGCGGCCAAATTTTTCTGATCATCTGTTGAGCGCTTACGCTTTAAGGGAGGCACATGGCATTCAGATTTACCAATATTACTACTCCTACTGCTATCGTTTGCTTCGACATTGCTGTCGCTACCACCACCACGTATTGGAGGGCATTCACAAGCTCTCTTTTGCGGCGATGGTGAAGGAGAAGGCGGCATTGTCACACTTACACTGTCGCATGTGGTTTCCCTAGCGCTGCAGGTTGTTGCTGTTGTATTGCTTGGTATACTCGAATTTTTATTGCTATCGGTTTGCAATTCCGTATCCGCCGCTTGGTTAATATCGCCGCTAATGCTGTAGGACGCGGGTAGCGTTCGCTTGGCGCAAATTGCAAATGCACTTGTTGTTATTTCACTTACTACTTCTGCTTCCACAGATGGCGGCAAGAGTGGTGAGAGCGGACCGCCATTTGCATCGATATCATCCTCATCGACGTCATCGTACATATTTCCAATGCCGTTTTCTTGATCCTCTTCTTCGACATCGGACGACCATAAGACTTGTGCGCCGGGGAATACATAAGCTGAAACGGTGTCGTGCGCATAGTATGTACCTTCGAGCAAACGTTCCGCTGCAGTACGGTATTTCTTAGCACTGCTACGTATTGTGACCGCTGTTGATGTTTTCTCTGTATCGCTTACCATTTGCGGTGGCAGCGGCGACTCTGTCCTTGTTACTGTTGCCGCGGGTGTAGTTTTGTTATCTGTGCAGGTAGGTAGAGCTGTGAAGGGGTTATTCATAGCTTTTGTGCCTCCACTATCACCAAAATTTGTAATCGGTGGCGGCAGAATGCCAATGACATTGTTTGAAATCTGCGCCGAAATGCAGCAGTCGCCCACTATACCACGGTCCTTGGTTGAATCAACTGACGGATGACGTGTATTTACACCACATGTCGTGTGGTGGTGGTGCTGCTCACTTATGCGCTCATTAAATGGTTGAAAGGAACGAGTTTCAAAATCTACAGCATCACTAGGATCTTCTAAGTAATTAACTGACACTGGCTTGCTACCCTGACGTTTCTTTATCAATGGCTGATGCATCTCCAATATGGTGGTTTTGATTTTTTCTATTGCCTCCATAGCCTCACTACTAGCCGCTGCAATGTTTTGTTTAGCAAGTACCATACCAGATGATGTTGACGATTCGAACCCGCTATCCGAGTAAGCAACTGTCGAACGTAGCGCCAAATCTGTGGATGCGTTCGACATAACTGATTGTGTGTCTGTATCTAGCATCTGTTGGCCACCTTCCTCACCTTCATCGTTAGTGTCTTCCTCTTCCACTGGTAAGAGTTCCTTGGATTCCTTCAATATGAAGCTATCATAGCAGCTTTCTTTCCAATCATTACCTAGGCGATGGCATAATTGATTTATGATAACATCGGAATCACCCAACAATTCAACATCGAACTCGAGATGATGCAGCTGCTCCCGATTGATGAGTATCTGCGGCACATTGGCTGGTATTGAGCTGGGAATTAACGCTACCGGCCGCACTTTGAGAGAAGAACCTATAACAATCAACAGGTCACATCTGTCTTTGTCACCCGCCATGACAGTGTGGAATTCTTCGGGAAGACCTGCATGTGCATGATTTGAATAATTGAAATACGTACTCAGTTACAATCAAAAAATTAATGAAATTAACGCAGACAGATTTACATTTAAGAGCTAAAATTGAAACTAAGTGGATTGGTAGTTTAAAAGCTAGCTTACCTTCGCCGAAGAAAACAATATCTGGCTTCATTATTCCATTCTCCACAAGCTGTCTCAAATCTGAACCCGATACTGCGTCAGAAGCATTAACACTCTGATGCACATTGGGCTGACAACGTGTGCATACGGGTATGCGTTGCGAGAAGATATCAGCCCGTATAGCATCTGCTGTACATTTGACTTTGCATTTCGTGCACGAAGCCGTCGAAAACGAGCCATGGCATTCTATAACGTTCTTTATGCCAGCTACCTTCTCCAAAGTGTCTATATTTTGTGTGTAATTGCGCAACAATTTCTGCTTCTCTTCGAGCAATTTTATAAAACAATGACAAGGTGATGGTTTAAATTGTCCGGGATATATTTCGCGCGCAAACTTGAAGAATGGTCGTGGATCACGTGAGAAGTAACTGATGTCGAACATAGCTTGCGGATCGGGCAAATT
>NW_023475025.1:0-3331 GCF_013731165.1 Rhagoletis pomonella
CACCTACGTTGAGGATTGTTGTTGCCGGTTTAACACCAAATTGCGATACACATGTGCACAATTGTCTGTGTCCGTTTTAAAGTTGATCCTTCTCTCATTAGGGGTGTTCGTAAAGTGTAACATTTCCAAAATATAGCGTTTATTATAGTTCTTTTCTTCTTGTAGAATGGCAACATTATCGAAATCGGGATAGTGTCCCGTATCCCTACAGTGTGCTGACAAGGCCGTCTTATTTTCAGTTGAGCTGTTCCTTAACTTTATATTTGATTTGTGTGCGGAAATCCTTGTCTTGAGTTTAGTTTTAGTTGTCCCCACATATACTTTGTGGCATAAGTGGGACCCGTCGCCATTGCATGAGATTTTGTATATTACGTCAGATTTCTCGCATCTAGGAATCTTATCCTTAGTGTTGCTATATATTTTTCCTAATGTGTTGCTGCATGTAAATGCTAGTTGGACCTTCTCTTTATCATATATATTAGAATGTTTAATCCTCTCAGATATCCCCGGAACATATGTAGCGGTTTTGTAAACTTTATTCTCATTATAAGTATTTTCTTTATCGGTCCTGACGTAATAATTCTGAATGATTTTCCTAATTAAGCAAGAGGGGAATTCGTTCTGTTCCAAAATTTGTTGGATTATATTTTTGTTCTTTTTATGAAAATGTTTGTCGCTAATAGTGAGAACTCTTCTAATAAAATTGGTTGCGGTATTTAAAATAGTCTTCCTCTCATGTTTCGAATTATAATTAATTAATCTCCCCGACGACGTAGATTTTGCATACCAGTCAATTTTTAATCGGTTGTTCTTCCTGATTACTAGGGTGTCCAGATATGGTAGGTTTCCATCTTTTTCTATTTCTATCGTAAATTTAATCGTCTTGTGGTAGCTGTTTAATAAAGTAAGCATTTTGTCTATATCTTCTGTTTTAATTATGGCAAACAAATCATCCACATACTTGGTTAGGAGACGCGGTTTATTAGAACAATCACTTTCAAATTTGGTCAGTAAATCTTCCATTACTATATCAGCTATCACTGGTGAAGCTGGGGAGCCCATAGGCATTCCTGACAGTTGCTCAAATATTTTGCCATTATATTTAAAATATCGATTATCTTTTATGCAAAATTTTACCATACTTAAGAATAAATCCTTAGACAAATTTGTATGCTCTTTAATATCATTCCACTTCGAGGCAATAATATTTATAGCCAAATCTACCGGGATACTTGGGAACAACGAAACAACATCGAACGACACTAAACTTTCGGCATCATATATATAAGTATCTTTAATCCTGTTCTTGAAATCAATCGCGTCTTAAACATTGTAATTGGAAGATTTTGTAATGTTTCTAAGGACATTGACAACGTATTTGCACAAATTGTAGGACGGGGACTTGATGGACGAACAAATGGGTCTGAGGGGTATCCCTTCTTTATGTATTTTTGGTAAACCATAGATTCTTGGTGGATTGGCTGTTTTACTAATAAGCTTGTTCTTTTCTTTTAAATCAATGGCCTTGTTATTATATAGTCTCTCCACTATTTCAATATTTTTGTCTTGTAATTTACTGGTTGGGTCACGTTTCAAAATTCTGTAAGTGCAGATGTTGTTGACGATTGACTGCATCTTTGTATCGTACTCAGCCTTGTTCATAACTACGGTTACGTTCCCTTTATCGGCATTAAGAACTAAAAGGTGTTTATTGTTCTTTAAAAATGTTTTTGTGGAATGTACAGTATCGCGAATAAACTTATCTCTCGTTGATTCTGTTCTCTTATTGAGATGGTCACGTATTAGTGTCGTCAAGTTGTTTCTTTCGATTTCTTGTGTTTCTTTATCCTTGATTTTTTGATTGCAGTTTTCCCCATCTGCTATAAATTGAAATAATGGAAATTCTTTATTACTTGTTGGTAAGGCAAATTTAGGATCAAGAGAAAGAAGCCACTGAATGTCATTAGGAATTTGCGTAGTTGACGTGTTGCAGAACCACCCTGGTACACCCTTTACGTTTAAAAGTTGTTTTTGTTTGTCTTTTAGTTTGTTTGTGTCTTCTTAATATCTGCAGCAAGTTTTTTTGTTAGTAGATTTTCACTTTCAAAAAATGTTGTGGAGCCAAGTGTGTTTAGTTGTTGATTTATTTGCGTCTTTAGGATATTTACCTCCTTTTCCTTTTTTCCAAGCAGCTCATGTTTGATTTTGATGAGCAGGTTTAGTAGTTTGGTCTGAACATTTTTGATGAATTTGGAAACTGAATTGGTGATTTTTGTTGGTAATGCTTTGGTACTGGTATTATTGTTGATTATGTAAAGTATATTTTTCGTAGCGTTGTCGGTGAAGTTGGTTGTTAATCCTGTTCTCCTGCACCTCTCCATCAACTTCGTCGCCTCCGACAGCTTTGTCATGTGTTGTGTTATGCGTTGGTAGTTTTTGATACGTTTGTTGGTGTTTATATCATAATTGTCCTTAATATTTCTGTAGACTCTTGACGTGTCTTTGTGTCTTCGGTATGCTCTCCGCTTAAACATATTTTGTTTTTGTTGTTGGCCTTTGAATTTTAAATTATGAATCATTTTTAACAAGCTCGAGGCCCAGCAATTAAATAAAACGCAAAAACTTCGTTCTATTGATATTTTTAATTGTCGATATTTCGACCTCAATCTGAGGTCATCTTCAGGACTGTAAATATACATACAAACACGATAACTTATTATTAACTTTAAATTATTACAAACATACATTAAACACAACTTACACTCTTGATTGTGCCTGGTGGACTGATTAGGCGTACAGAAATAAAAGTTAAACAAGTGAAATTTTAGGCAAATGAATACAAACATAAGAAGTAAACAATTAAAAATACCGTAATTGTAAACAAAAAACATACAAACAACAATACACGGAACATTTAGCAGTAAGACAATATGTATATGTACAAGCATATGTACATGTAAAAGCACAGCATTTTATTGTTATTTTATGAAGGTATGTTGGGGAAACGGAACGAATGTTGATTATGGAAGGCGGAACGGAACACCTACGTTGAGGATTGTTGTTGCCGGTTTAACACCAAATTGCGATACACATGTGCACAATTGTCTGTGTCCGTTTTAAAGTTGATCCTTCTCTCATTAGGGGTGTTCGTAAAGTGTAACATTTCCAAAATATAGCGTTTATTATAGTTCTTTTCTTCTTGTAGAATGGCAACATTATCGAAATCGGGATAGTGTCCCGTATCCCTACAGTGTGCTGACAAGGCCGTCTTATTTTCAGTTGAGCTGTTCCTTAACTTTATATTTGATTTGTGTGCGGAAATCCTTGTCTT
>NW_023475026.1:0-3331 GCF_013731165.1 Rhagoletis pomonella
AACCTACACTCTCAATCCATCACAGCTAATTTCCAATTTCCAAATATCTATTTATTTTTCCAGGTCCTCACTTTGAAAAGAGTTTGAATGAAGATACACAATGGAAAACTCCCAATTTGCAAATTTGGAAATTGATTTTGCGCTAACCGACTGCGCAGCAAAAAAGCATTTGAAGCAGTGTTGCCAACTTTTGATTTTCAGAAAGCACCAAAAACTTGAAAAAAAAGCTTTTTGCCAAACTAAAAGCACCAAATTTTTTTTAATCAAAAGACGCTTTTTCGTAACAGTTTGTATTTAACAAAAGCAAAAAATTAACAATATTTACAAGAATACATACATAAATAAATACCCAAAACGTTTTCGCTCATAACGATTGAATAGCCTCTACACATGCTGTGATGACTCTTACGACGTAATACCGAAGTACTATTAAAACGAAAATAAGCCCTAAGTAGAAATGAGCAAAAAATTTGATGTTTTCATTATATGTATAACCCCAAATATGGCAAAAAACCGTGTTTTTGGCAATCTGGGGGTAGGATATCTAAAAATTCTAGTACTAGAGCAATTGTACGACCAGATTTGGATTCAGCACCAAGAAATTATGTGTTTTACTCAGGTGGTAAAAAAATCAAAATTTGTACAAACAATTAGAAAAAAAATACCTAACTTACCCGCATACTAGCATTTTCAACGCGAATAGAATTCAACAAGGTGGGTTTGCAACTTCGGATTTTTATCAATCATGGTTGTATTTTAGTGCATTTAAATTTGTATATTCTTGTAAATTCCGCATCTTCATGAGTCATCACAGTTTATAATATTTCCAAATTATTTCAGGATTTAACTATCTCGGAGTAATATTAGTTAAAACAAGTAAGAAAGTCAAAGTTCGGGCGGAGCCGAACATTAAATACCCGGCGCAAGTATTAAATATATGTTTTTTCACCCTTCCGAAACCTTCCGCTAGATGGTAAGCCGAGGTGTATCAATTTTGAGTAAATTAGCGTCCTTCAATTTCGAAATATTGAAGTTTCAAGCATTTCTTAAATTTACCGTTATATGAGAATCGGCCGTTATTTTAGTCCGATTTCAATAATTTTCAACGTTTTGCTTACACGTGGCAAGTACAATAACCATACCGAGTTTGGTACAAATTGGTAGAACGGTTACCGATGTGATCATAAGTGGGCGGTGCCACGCCCATTTTCCAAAATTTTACCATAAACGTATTTCTTGGTAAAGAATTGTTGCAAGCATCAATTTTGAATAAATTAGCTTCAATATTTAATGATTTATCGAAGATTTTGTATTTCTCTAAATTACCGTTATATGGGATGTGGGCGTGGTTATTGTCCGATTTTAAAAAGTTTCGGCGGTTTTTTATGCTGTACCAAGGCCAACAACTGTGCCAAGTTTGGAAGAAATTGGGGCAGCGGTTACCAAGATATACACATGTAACCATAAGTGGGCGTGGCTACGCCCATTTTGCAAAAATTTATAATATTCTTATTTCTCGTCTAAAACTTATTATAAATATCAATTTTGAGTGAATAATCTCCAGTAGTTACTAAAATATCGCAGTTTTCGTATTTCTGAAAATGACCGTTATATGGGAAGTAGGCGTGGTTATTGAGCGATTTTAAAAATTTTCGGCCATTTGGTATGTTATGCGAAAGCCAACAACTGTGCCAAGTTTGGAAGAAATTGGTGCAGCGGTTACCAAGATATACACATGTAACCATAAGTGGGCGTGGCTACGCCCATTTTGCAAAAATCTATAATATTCTTATTTTTCGTCTAAAAATTATTGTAAATATTAATTTTGAGTGAATTATCTTTAGTAGTTACTAAAATATCGCAGTTTTCGTATTTCTGGAAATTACCGTTATATGGGAAGTGGGCGTGGTTAAAGTCCGATTTCGCCCATTTTCAATACCAACCTACCTTGGATTAAGGGAAACCTACATACCAAATTTCGTTGAGATATCTCAATTTTTGCTCGAGTTATCGTGTACACGGACAGACGGACAGACGGACGGACAGACAGACATGGCTTAATCGATTTATTTTTTCATCCTGATCATTTATGTATACATTTGTCTATATCTATCTCGATTCGTTTTGGCTGTTACAAACAACCGTTATGTGAACAAAATTAATATACCCTTGTGCACAAGTGCGCTCGGGTATAAAAAAAAGCACTAAAAAAGGCACTAGGCACTAAGTAATTTTTTTGGCGTTTTAATTGTCAAAAAGCACTAAATCTAGTGCTTAAAGCACCAAGTTGGCAACTATGATGTCAAGCGGATGAAGAGTGCACTGGAAACGGAAATGAACTCTTGTGTTTCCGCTTAAATAGAAGAGTCAGCTACGTAGTACATACATAAGTGTGTGTGTCAACATATCGTCGCCTCAGAAAACGGATGTGCAAAATCACGATTTTGGGATTTTGATGCAGATTTACTAAGTTGGACATGCTCTTTTGATTCCTGCAATCCATTTTTTTATATCTCTCTTAGTTTTTGAGATATTTCCAATTAAAGAGGAAATCCTGTAGAATTTAAACAGATTTAAGTGTTTGGTGCATAAGGTATGGTAAGTATTGAAACGTCCTTTGTTTTTGAAAAAATTATATATTAAGGATTTATATAATCTCGATAACATCCTCGAATTTCGTCCTTCTAAATTTATCAGCTTAAAGAAAAGGAGTTTCTATTATTGCCATCAGTGCAAATTACTAATCTCAAAAATCCCGGAATTATTTGCCAAGAATCCCGAGATTTTCGCGACCTTAAAAAGAACATACCTACCGTCAACATATGTACTCTTGTATCAAGTGTATCACAAACGCCCACGATTGAGAGAATACAAAGGTTGCGCCGATCTCGGACCGCTATTCCTCTCTTAACGAATTTGACAGAATCGTTGTTTGCATGACGTCACACTGGTGCAACTTGTTTACGTTTTCCTTGCAACATTTTTTCTTCTTCTTCCATTCTTGCTCACGTTTTGGCATTTCTCTCTCGCAATTGCACCAGTGTGACGTCATCCAAAAGTTATTCTCAAAAATCCTCTCTGATCGGCGCAATCTTGTATTCTATCATTCTTGACAAACGCCTACATACTCTCCTCCTCTCTATGAGTGAGAGTCCATTTCCGTTTCCAGTGCACTCTTCATCCGCTCTTGAAATGCTTTTTTGCTGCGCAATCGGTTAGCGCAAAATCAATTTCCAAATTTGCAAATTGAGAGTTTCCAGTGTGTTATCTTCAAATATAAATACATATTTGGAAATTGGAAATTAGCTGTGATGGATTGAGAGTGTAGGTT
>NW_023475027.1:0-3331 GCF_013731165.1 Rhagoletis pomonella
CGAGAGGACGGTTGTCTACTGAGGACACCCGAATGAAACGCCCCTACAAAAGAGCAGTCCCAAGGCTCTAGCAGCGCGCTCCCGTATCTGAAGACATGCAGAATTGCGGTGCCAGATGCGGGATTCGTGTGCGGGCGGTGGGAGTTTTGGTTTTAGTGGGTAACCCAACACGCTTCGGTGGGACTCCCACACTCGGGGAAGGTAGTATAGAGACTAGCGCCCCCGGCCAGTGCATAAAGCATTTCCCTCTCCTACGAACAAAAAAAAATAATAATAATAATAATAATATTCCTCGAATACGTGTTAGCCAGTCGAAAGTGTGACACCAAATTTGGTGTCCGATATGAAAAAAGATGCCTCAGGTACATACAAATTTGCATAAAATGATACTTCAATGATATACTTTTAGATACCTTAAAATATAAATTAAAAGTTAAATAAAAATCACACCAAATTATCAATTTATTTACATACTACATTATACCCACGGGTTTAACCCCACTTTTTTATACAAATATGAAAAACAATTTAATGATGTTATATTTTATTTCTGTGCCCATTTTGTTATATATTTTTTAAGCGAGTCAAAGTATTCAGGCCGTTTAAAGCTATGAAATTATAAAATCTCGTCTGCACGCTAGGCATACGAAAGGTACCAATCCCTCTAAGTTTAGCATAAAATGGTTCCAGGGATATGCCGTGTAAACGTCTAACCTCCTGGGAAGTGCCACTGCGGGTTCTAATTTAGTATGCTGGCCTTGATAAAATACCACTTCTCATTACTAGCTAAATGCCTCAAGAGATATGTAGGCATCATGGGAGGTTTAGATTATAAGGCCAAAGCTGACTCTCCCTTTTCCATTATATACATTTTTTTCTGTCAGTACGGCACTTGTAAAATAAATCTCCCTAACAAATTTAAAATACTTCCCGAGATTTTCTATCTTTCCAGAGATATGTATCAGGAATGTTTTAGTATGTATGGGAGGTGACATGCCTCCTTTTTTAATAACTCACATTTTTTTCCATGAGCAATCGATACATTTTGTATACACAACTCCATACCAACTTCCAGTATTCTTCAACAAACACTTCTAGGGATATGTGGCAAGAAAAAGTCAATTTGTACCAGAAGTGCTACGGCCCTTTTTCTTATAACCCTAATTTTTTCCATGAGTTTTAAATTGGTTTTATATACCCCGGTACCAAGATGAGATAGAGTATTCTTAAACCAAATTCTGAGATACGGTGTTCTTCAATAAAATTTTGAAATAGGGCGTTGTTGAAAAATTTTCTGAGATAGGGCGTTTTCGAACTGGCTGCCGAAATAGGTCGATCTTCCACTCAGGCATCGATCTGTAATTAAAAAACAAAAAACTCGCCTTTATAATTGCCATTCGTACAGTCATCAGGTACAGCGTTGCCGAAAGCTTTTGCTGAAAAATCGACATTTTACCCTGAAAAATCGCAGTTTCGGCCAAAAAAACAAAATAAGAAATAGAAACCAAATTTAAATTGTTCAACTCCACTGGCTTGAAGATGTTGATCCAGTTTTAAAGTGTAATATTAGCATTTATTAATCTTGACTGAACAAATTCCTTCTGCTATTTTTCTCTTTCAAATCAGTGTCAACAGTGCAAATTAACGATTTGGTTAAAATTCTAGATCAAATTTAATATAACTAAAGCACGGTTGTAGAACAAAATTAGATAAATGCACGGTTGTATTTTCGTCAAAACGTCATTGAGCTAACAAAAACGCCAAAATGACGACGAAATCGTAAATTCGGTATGTGTAGAGCAGGTCGCCTCCGCGTGGTGCACCCTGGGTAACGCCAAATGGCCTGCGGCCTCCACGGCCTCTTAACCTGAACGGTAACGACCCTGGCTTCGTCCTCTGACTACGATTCTGGAAACGTTTTGGATTTGTCGATCCCTGAGCTGGTGGTTGCGGTATTCTACCACCTGAGTATGCTGGGGTGACACTCAGCAGAAATGGCTGGTGGGCTAATGACGCAACTGCCCCCGTCCCGTTAAAACCCTGGCAGGCCTCAGGGTACGTTCCAATTCCCGTCGCCGTTTAGTTGGTGGTGTAGGTGCGGTTGAGATGACTCCCGTCTTTGCGCTGGTCGGCTCTGAACTCATGACCCCATAAGGGCATGGGTCAACCCTCGCCATAGTCTTGTTCAGAGGTAGCTATGGGACCATTTAAAGGCGACTACACGCTCGGGTTTTGGATAGCGGCTCTGAGTGGGGACCCAACAGAAATGAAGAACAATGAAAATAACGAAAACAAAAAGAACAAAAAAATTACAAAACATAAGCATTCGAGCGGTGGCGGGGAGTCGGAGCCGACCCCCAAAGCCGGCTCATCTGGGTGGGCTACAGCACCACCTTCGGTACGCGAGGCGAAACCGCCTCGGTCTACAATTTCCATCTCTGGGGGATCCTTAACGGATGGTCGCTCGGGGGGTAAGAACGCGTCGAAGCCGACGCACTTAAACGCTTCTGGGGGGGCAGGTGCTGTCGCCACTGGGAGGGCAGGAGTGCCGGAACCGGACTCCGTGGGGGTCTCTAGGCAAGGGGCCGGACTGAGAGAGCGATTAAGGGGGGTGCTAGACGGAATCGCCAGCACCAGCGCGGGCTCCTCTCCCATTCTTCCGGGTCTGTCCTCGAAGGCTCCCTACAAGAAGCCTTCGGGAATGCCTAAACGGCAAATATCGTCGGGCCGAAAGGCCTACTCCGACTGGCGCATGGCTACCAAGATTTTGGAGTGCTATGGCGGTCAAGATGCTTCTCAGCTTACTGAGAAACATCTGAAAACGCTCGAGTGGGCCAAAGGGGTGCTGTGTGGCCGGGATGAGAAGGCTAAGAACCCGACGAAAGGAGACGCGAGTGCGCCTCCTACGGGTCCTAAAAGACAAAGGTCTCAAGAGGGAGAAGGCTCCCACGCAAAAAGACCCAGAAATGGGGTTGCGCCTGCTCTGTTCAGCGAAATCGCTAAGCAGGCGGGATCAACTACCCTGGGGGTCCTCGATCGAGGCAGAGAAGATGGCACCATATCCAGGGAAAACTGGAGGCGCGTGGCAGCGGCCATCTCCTCTGTCTTTCTAAGGGTGGTCAGAGGAAACCCTGGTCCACCTCCGCGCTGTGAGGATGGTGGGTGGCATCATGGCATCCACAAAAGAATTGTATGCGCCGACGAGCGGTCGGCATCGTTATACCAGTCTGCAGTGTCTCTGGTGGGGGAGGTTTGGGAGGGCGCCAAGCTGGAAGCCGTGGAGGAAAAGGATCTTCCTGCCCGCCCGCGGGCCCGTGTCTGGCTCCCCCCC